>NW_023419336.1:0-3003 GCF_002922805.2 Oryzias melastigma
ACCTAAGTTTTTATCATTTTTTTTTTTTAGGCTAATCTGTGATTTAGCTAATATTTTAGCTGGCTATCAGCTTCTGCATTTTTAGCTATCAATTTCAGCATTTTCAGCTATCAGTACTAGCATTTTCAGTGGCCAAATTCAGCTTACAGCATTCACACTAGCATTATCACAGGTGATGCTATATGTTCATAATTTTGTTAAAAAGTTACAGTTTCAAAGTTTCAAAGATGTAGTTTTAGAGTGTTTAATAAATGTTTATCCTGTTTGGCCGACGACGTAAAGTGTGTTTTGTATTTTGGCCCCTTGTGCGATTGAGTTTGAGACTCCTGGTCTAGAGAAAAGTATTAGCTATCTCAAGCCTTGAGACATAACAGTACATAGTAACATTTTTTTCTGGTTGTTGTTTCTTGTTTTGTTTTTGGTAATAAAAAGTTTCCTATTTCTTGTAGAACTTGATCTCAGCAGCTACGGGCATGAACCTGACCACCGTGGACGACCCTACCCAGAGGAAGTTCTTACCCAGTTTTCTCCGCGGCGTAGCTGAAGAGAACAAGCTCATCACGTCCCCCAACTTTGTGGTGACTCAAGCTTTGGTGGCGCTGCTTGCAGATAAAGGGGCCCGGCTGCGACCTGGACCGGACAAGGCTGATGTTGACAAGAGAGGTCTGTATCCACAGAGGCTTCTTTATTTGGTTAAACTTTGGGATCAAATGGGGGAGAAGCACATGTTTGCCACCTGTCACATTGTGTTCTTTGGGTCCATACATCCTTTGTTTTGGAAAAAAAAAATCCATGAACATCAGCCAGAACGTCAGTTCTGTGACATTTTCATGCATTGTGCTTCAGCAGGGATGGTTTAGGCTAAAGCCATGTTTGTAAGCATTTAGGGCATCATCCACCGTTTGTTTGTTTCACAAGTTCATGGTTGTGTTATCATGTCCCTCTTTTGTCTCCCTCTCACTCACCGGGTCTTCTTGTCACCTTGTGTTCCGTGTCGAGCAGGTCTAATTGCGCATTTGTATGCCCATCCTTCCCATAATACTTCCGCTGTAGGCCCCCTGGAGCTGGCTAACGCTCTAGCGGCCTGCTGCTTGTCGTCCCGGCTCTCCTCTCAGCACCGGCAGTGGGCAGCACAGCAGCTGGTTCGCACGCTGGCCGCCCACGACCGCGACAACCAGAGTCGCCCACAGACTTTTGCCGACATGGCAGGCGACCTGCGAAAGAGCTCATTCATCAAGCTAGAAGCTCATCAGAGTCGGGTTTGGACATTTTTTCAGTTGTGAAGTTCTGTATATAGCAGCCCTGCAGTTTCACAGTGACTGATGTGACATCATCTCTGAATCACAGGTTATTACGTGTGGATGGTGCACCAAGAAAGGCTTGCTGGCCACCAGCGGAAACGACGGCACAGTCCGAGTGTGGAGCGTGACAAAGAGCCAGTACACACTGCAGCAGACCTGCGTCTTCAGGAAGGAGTATGTTCGTTCTTTTTGAGTTTTGTATTTTTTATTTTTTTGCATAACAAAGACACAAAACAAAATCAGGAACCTCAACCCCCAGGTTGATTTTCAAAATAAAAGACAAAAAAAAGAAAAACACAGGTATAATCTATTAGCTCTTCCACGCCGGTGGTTATTCCGGTGTAGGTAGCAGATGTGCTCGGCCTGTCAGATCAGCTCGGGGGCTTGCGACTAGCGATGACGTCACACTACTGTAACAAACGAGTTGGCTAATTTGCTGTTTTTCTGTACTGAAACTGACGTTTACAATAAAGTTTATTTTTTTAAAAAGAAAAGAAAAAGTGTTGAGATCTGCTCGGGCTATTATTTATTATTTTGGCATTGACAGCTCCTTCACTAGCGTCTGCTCTCCTCAGTGTTTGTGTAACGGAGCAGAACCTGAGCTGCATATTCTAGCGGGACTTCATCCGGTCCGTGCNCGTCTGCTCTCCTCAGTGTTTGTGTATCGGAGCAGAACCTGAGCTGCATATTCTAGCGGAACTTCATCCGGTCCGTGTGACCAGAAAGAAGTTCAACATTGGCAGGATGTGTTTAAACAAAAAAAAGAAAGTATTTTTTCTAATGTGTGACCAACAACAAGCTAGCCTGCTACTCGCTAGCACCCACTTTACCTCAAACTTCATGCTTCCCAGCCTGATTTCTCTCTATTAAAATAACGATCATTATCCTGTGATGATTCCTCTCCATCGGATTATTTCGTTGTCAAGGTTTTTGCGGCTGATTGCAAATATTCCTTCTCCTTTTGTGATTCTTACCGTATATGTTCGGACCTCCTCGGTTCTTTACTCGGGATGAATCTGTGCATTGTTATGGCGGAAGTGTGTCATTCCCCGTGTCACGTGACAGTGGTCTAATGGTCCGGACCAATCACAATCTTACACGTCATCTATGCGCCAACCGCGAGCCGATCTGACAGGTCGAGCACATATGTTACCTACACCGGCATGCGACTGCTCTTCCTTCCTCAAGAGCAAAAAAATGACATTAACTACTCACCACTCTTCCCCGCTTATCACTGGAACTCGCCGAGTTTACCACTGAATGATCTGCCAGCGGTATTAAAGTACGTTTTTACCGAGGACAACTCTCCCTCCCTCCACTGAAGGCAGCGGCAAAAACAGCGCGCATCGCCTTAACTTTGACAATAATTATGATAGGAGTGTATTGCAGAGATCTTTCCCGTGGGGAATATATATGTATGTATAAAGTTAAAGTAAATTAAACTTACCTTTTATAAGTGACTTTGATGAATAGCTTCTTATTGCTTTTATAAAATGGCTGACTCCAAAAAATCTTTTCTGGAATGATCCGTGGCGGACGGGGTTTACATACTTAAAATCAAGGGGCAACTAGCTTCTCGGCAGACGGGGTTTAAAATTAAGGAGCAAAGAGCGAAACATGATTATTTCCTGTTTTATCAAGATGATTTAAATATGTTAATGTCATATTGCCAGAAATTAAGTGTGATCTACAAGATTGGAAT
>NW_023419337.1:0-3003 GCF_002922805.2 Oryzias melastigma
TTGACACTTCAGATGTTGTAAGTTTTGGGTGGTGCAGACAAATAATGTGAAGCACAATGTATTGCTTCATTGATGTGCACATTTGAACCACCAAACTTTTGAATCTGAAGTGATGACCATCAATCTTCTTCTTCTTCACCTTTCAGCTTATCCCATTCAAGGTCCCCACAGCGTAACAGCACCCACTGTTTCTCATCAGTGATTTGTCAGAGTTTTTACGCCGGATGCCCTTCCTGACACAACCCTGTACTTGAGGGGCACAGGGACCCAGTTAGGCAGCAGGTCAAGGGTCTTGCCTAAGAACCCAATCTGGGTGGATGGTCAAGTGATGACCATCAATCATCCATCTAAAGGTTGACCAGCTTTGTTTAAGGCTGCTGGAATATAAAAATCTTTACAAGGCGAGGTATCAACATCTATTATTTTGTCTGGGTTTTAACTTTATTAAATTCAAGACAAGGATGAGGTGACCATTTTAAGTAAGAACAACAGAGATTAGAGAACTAAAGATTTATACTCATTCATATCTGGATTTGTGTTAAAGAAAACCTGGTTTGACTGATGGGTCATCAGCATTCAACAGATTTTGTTAAATGTCTTTATGACTATAAGAATGTTCTCCATGAACTTTGATGGTGAAAATGTTAGAGCATCAAGTCTTCTGAAGCCCATCCAAAGACTTCCAGTAAGATTAAGACCCAGACTTCATGCCTCATGCTCCCTGAAGCACATCAGCATTCCGCTTCATTAGCAACAATAAGCTTCAATAAATTCAGACTGTGACCTTTTCTGTGACTTAAGCACTCAAGACAAGAATGATATGAGGGCCGCTTTGATCCAGGCAGTGCTTTGATAGTTCTACTCACAGAGGCCAAGGGCTGTGGGTGAGAATGGAGTCATTTTAAAAAATGGTCCCCAAATAATTTTGAGCAGCAGGAGGGTTTTTATCAGAACAGTTGATTAGGAATGTGTCTTTCAAAGTCACTTAATAAGTAAAATTACTGACGTCATCTTTTACTTATGTGTGTACTTCCCCTTTTGCCCTACCTCTGTACAGTTTCATGTTATTATTTCTGTTAAATACGTTATATTTTACTTTTATTCTACTTATTTATTTTGTTCTTATTTTTAGCTTCTTTTCTATATTTTTATTGTGCTGTGCATCGCTGCTGGTGGACCCCCCACAATTTAACTGTTCCTGACAGTTACAATAAAAGTCTTTGAGTCTTTGAATCTTTTAGAGAAAAATTTTCCAATTGCCGTAAGGTTTTACTTTTTTTCTGCGGCCACCACACAGCATTTAAAAATCCAACCGTCGCCTCCTCATTATGAATGCTGCCGTGCAGCATTTGTTAAAAAACTTGCATTTAGGCCACCGCGCGGTAGCATTTTGGGATACTTGGTCGTAGCCAAAGCAATATCCACAGGATTTAACCAATGTTTCTATCCTATAAGAATAAATAAAGGAATAACTAGATATATAGCATTATCTGCAATGATGCAAGTATGAATGCTGTAAGCTGAATGAGGCTGCTGAAGATGCCAGAGCAGTTAGCTGAGTTAGCAATTAGCCAAAAACAAGTAGCACCATACTAAAATGTTAGCTAAACTCAAAAATTAGCCACAAAATTAACTGAAATATGCCTAAATTAGCCAAAATAAGATAGCATAATACTAAAATGTCAGCTAAACCCCAAATTAGTCCAAAAACTGGAAACATGGAAAAAAGCTTGCATAATGCTGAAATGTTAAATAAACACCAAATTCGTAAATGTGTGTCTAATTTTGGTCCATTTCTTAATATGTCTAATCTTAACATGTTGCTAAAGTAAAAGCTAAATGCCAAATGACCCTAAAAACCCAGTAGCTGCTGAACATTTTAAAGGTTAACGATGTCTTTAGCTGGAAATTTCAAAGTGCACAAAGTTTTTAAAGGATTTGAGCAATTTCCCATGAATTTCCTATGGAGCATATTTTGCTCAATATTTCAAAAACTATAAAGTTTATCAATACCAAAAAAACAAGCAGTAATGTCCTGAACGAGCTGAACATTTCGATGGCAGGATTGCTGAAATCAATGAAAGTGTGATTGAGTTTTTACGTGCCAAAAAACGTCCAGAAAGATGCATGAAAATCCCTATAGTGTGAATGCTGTAAAGCACTGACACGACTATATACAGCAGAACAAAAGATGAAAGCACAGATCTGGAGATTCATCCTCAGCATGTATGTAACTCTATGCAGATGATGCTCTGGAATGAAATTGAAATATTTATAGTATGAAGCATTACTTCAATTCGATTGTTGTGTTCTAGCGTGCCACTACAACAAAACACAGAGTGTAAAAAATGAAAAAAACCTTTTTCAGGTCCAGAAGATAGAGCTGTACTCCACCTGACTCGGAGAATGAAATGAGACGGGTGGAGGGGCCGATTGAGACAGACTGGTGGAAACAAAAAGGAAAAGTACAGCTCAGGCTTGGGTTACTTTAGTCTTTTATTCAGCAGGGTTGAGAAGAAAAGCATTACTTCCTGCACCTGCGAGGACCCTGATTTATTGCTGTGGCTATTTCTCTTCCCTGAATCTGTCAGAGTCTGCACAGAGGGTAACAAGAAGTCAGCCAGACAGAATTCAGAAAATCCAATGAAGCAACAGGCCTGTTTTGTTCTTTTTTTTATCCTGTTTTTGACTCATAACAGTCTCTTAGAAGGAAAATTACAGTTTTTTTCCCCATAAAAACACAAATTATGTAAAAAATAAATAAATAAATAATTAAATCCTGTAAGTAACAATTATTTAAGCAGCTGTTAGGAGAAATTGCAATTTAAACAGTTGATCTGCAAATTACTTAATACATTTATAGTTTGACAGTACTCTAACTGGTCCTCAGCTATATTTATTAATTTAACATTTGGTGTTTTTCAAATAATTCTTTGATATTTTAGGAATGCACAACAGGTAGCAACCTTTATTCAGTGTTAAAAGCTCTTTATAAACATAAAC
>NW_023419338.1:0-1048 GCF_002922805.2 Oryzias melastigma
TCTCTTTGTGATTTTGGGCTATATAAATAAAATTGAATTGAATTGAATTGAATTGAATTGAATGTCTAGGCCTGTTTTATGGTTTTATTTTTCAGCCCTGTTGCAAGGTCCACCATTTACTGCAGGAGCAGCTTTTATGATGGTGGCTTTCTGTGGCTCTCAAGCCCCTTTCAGTGGTACTGCAGCCTTTCTTAATTGGTTACTCTAGATTGTGTGTAGGGGTGTGTGATTGTGACACTGCGACAGGCTGGCCACCTGTCCTGGGGGCATCCTGCCTTTCCCTGTTAGAGTGGCTGGGTTAGACCCTGGCAGTCCCGTGACCCTGAGAGGGACAAAATGGACAGAAAATGGATGGATGGAAGTCCAATTCAAATCTAATGGAGTTAAATTCAACGCTTAAAAAGTGTCTATAGGTCTACTCTAGATTGAGTTGAAACAACAGAACGCTCGCGTTTACGCGTGGGGTTCCATGTGTTACCCAAGGAACTTTTAACATATTGGCCTACACTGAAAAAAATAATTTTTTTTGACCCAGTAAATGTTATCTTGTTATCTGCATAATTTTTACTTGAAATTAAAAGTTTGTTGATTTAACTTAAAATATTGCATAGAATTTAATATGAAACGTAATATTATATGTAATTTTTAAAAATCATCTATTTAAATAAATTGTACATACATACAGTAATTAATAATAACTAAGATAATGTACTATGTTGAAAACATCAGAAATCGAGTAAATTTTACTTCACTAATTTGTGTAGATCTGGCAACCCAGAGGGGTTGACGTCAGAACTCAAAACAGGTTTGAACCACGGAAGTGCTTATGATTTGCCTTTTAAAATGAAATG
This sequence comes from Oryzias melastigma, assembly GCF_002922805.2. Classification (NCBI taxonomy): domain Eukaryota; kingdom Metazoa; phylum Chordata; class Actinopteri; order Beloniformes; family Adrianichthyidae; genus Oryzias; species Oryzias melastigma. Next base: position 852 of record NW_023419338.1, read on the forward strand.
TCCATTCTCAGTGCAATATTTCATGCCTTTTGTGACAACTGTTACGGCCCTGGGCCGTTTGGGTCTGTTTCTGCTGCCTGTCCCTTTGCTCCTCCTCCCGCACAGGTGCAGCTGTTTTACGATCAGATGATGGAGATAAAAGATCCACCCTAGTGGTGCTTGAGGAGACCCTTCTACGCCTGCCAGCCAGATCCGTT
>NW_023419338.1:1950-3003 GCF_002922805.2 Oryzias melastigma
ACAAAAGATCCAAACAGAAAGTGTCCTCAAAAACAGGCTTTGAAAATGACTCACAACTCAGGGGGGGACCAGGGGCTGAGAGCAGGATTGCAGGATTGCAGGATCACAGGCTGAGAGCAGGGGCAGGATTGCAGGCGTTGAGAGCATGAACAGACGTTGAGGCAATGAGACGATCCAGCACTGAGTGGGGAGAAGGAGCAGGCTTTTAAAGGCTGCAGCACAGGTGTATCCACTGACCTGCTAATGAGCACAGAGAGGAAACTGGCAGAGCTGCAGCAGGTCATGACACGATCGCAGGGTTTTATGTTTGACTTTTCAGAACAAACCAAATGATTCTTAACATATGTATAGGTGAAACAGCAAAAACGTGTTTATTTGCAAAAATAAACCCAGAAACTTCTCAAGAGATTAAATTGTAATTTCATTGAATTATTGGGAATAAAGTACTTTTGTTTAGAACATAAAAAGATAAACAAAAACAAAGTAAAGTATCCAAAATTGTCCTCAAGTAAACATAGTGTTTTGTCAAAAAATAAATAAATATTAAATAAATTAGCTCTGACACGGATTGTCAGAGTGGGCAAGAACACCTCCTCTACCCTGGTAGTCAACACCGGGGTCCCTCAAGGGTGTGTTCTGAGCTCTCTGCTACACACTGTCTTCACCCATGACTGCCTTTCATCCTCTGGGTCTAATCTCATCGTTAAGTTCACCGATGACAGCACAGTGCGGTCTCATGTCCAACAACAATGAGGCTAATTACAGGAGTGCTCCACAACTCTAGTGAGGTGCAACACCTAGAGCGGGGGTCGGCAACCTGCGGCTCCGGAGCCGCATGCGGCTCTTTAAGCACTGCCTTGCGGCTCAGTTGCGCTTTTTCAAAAATGTTTGAAAATGAAAAAAAAAATGTTGGAGGGAAATATATTGTTTGTTTTAATACGGTTTCTGTTGGAGTACAAACATGATACAAACATCCTTTACGTTTTCCAGTTGTTGTGAGATGAGTGCAGGTGCTTCCACGCCGGCTGTGTCAGCGCGCAATCAAGCCACACC
>NW_023419339.1:0-701 GCF_002922805.2 Oryzias melastigma
CTGAATGCGGCTTTTCTTTGACTTGATGCAACTTTCTTTTGTCTTAAATAGAACTTGTCTTTGATGTAAATGCAACTTTTCATTGATTAGAATGCGACTTTTGATTGAGTTGAATGTGACTTTTCTTTGCCTGAATGCGAATTTTCATTGATTTAAATGCGACTTTTGATTGAGTTGAATGCGACTTTTCATTGATTTAAATGCGACTTTTGATTGAGTTGAATGCGACTTTTCATTGGTTTAAATGCGACTTTTTTTTGCCTAAATGCGACTTTTCATTGGTTTAAATGCGACTTTTCATTGATTAGAATGCGAATTTTCATTGATTTAAATGCGACTTTTGATTGATTAGAATGCGAATTTTCATTGATTTAAATGCGACTTTTGATTGATTAGAATGCGACTTTTGATTGATTAGAATGCGACTTTTCTTTGCCTAAATGCGAATTTTCATTGATTAAAATGCGACTTTTGATTGATTAGAATGCGACTTTTCATTGATTAGAATGCGACTTTTTATTGATTTAAATGCGACTTTTGATTGAGTTGAATGCGAGTTTTCATTTATTTAAATGCGACTTTTCTTACCTTTATGCGACTTTCTATTGATTAGAATGCGACTTTTGATTGATTAGAATGCGACTTTTCATTGTCTGAATGCGACTTTGTCATTGATTTACATGCAAATTATTTTCCCTGAA
>NW_023419339.1:1784-3003 GCF_002922805.2 Oryzias melastigma
AAACATGAAACTCCTTTAGGGGGTTGGTTAGCAACAAGCTAACACGCTAGCATCAAATTAATTTAAGGAGGTTTAGTTAGCAACAAGCTAACATGCTAGCAGGAAATTCCTTAAAGGAGGGTTTGTCAGCAACAAGCTACAATGCTAGCATCAAACTTCTTTATCATGGTTTTGTTAGCAACAAGCTAACATGCTAGCATGGAGTATCATTAAAGGGTTTTTGTTAGCAAACTAATACGATAGCATGTAATTCCTTTAAGGATGTTTTGTTAGCAACACGCTAACACGCTAGCATGGACTTCTTTTAAGGAGGTTTTCTTAGCAACAAGCTAACACACTAGCATGAAATTCTTTTAAGGATGTTTTGTTAGCAACAAGGTAACATGCTAGCATGAAAGTCCTTTAAGGAGGGTTTTTCAGCAACAAGCTACAATGCTAGCCTCAAACGTCTTTATCGTTGTTTTGTTAGCAACAAGCTAACATGCTAGCATGAAATTCCATTAAATGATGTTTTGTTAGCAATAAGCTAACACGAAATTCCTTTACTGAGGTTTTCTTAGAATCAAGCTAACCAGCTAGCATGAACTTTCACCTAAGGAGCCTTTAAATACAGGGTCTGACTGAATTCCTTCACTACTCCTTAACCCTGATGGACTATAAAGTGCGTAACTATCTATTAGCCTGGATTTTATCACAATTGGGACACATATTAGCTATTTCTTTGTTTTCTGATATTAGTAATTTACCGAAACAGAAAGACTGTTTATGAATCCCTTGTTATTTAAAGATGAAAACTTAAAAACATTTATTTAAACAATTTGTTCAATTGCAAAGCATTATGGGACTTCCGGGAATTTTTCAGGGCACTTAATAATGGATCTGTAGATATGGACACACTGGACATAGTGCAGTAAGCAGAGTAGTGGGTGAATTTTAACCACATCATTCAATTGGAAACTTGTCCAATTCTGTACATCTGTACAGAAAAGTCAGACATTTCAGTGGAAACCTGCTAATACTCCTGATCCCCCTGATTTAAAGTCCAATACTGCAGAACTGATGCTTTATTTTTCCTTCCTGAAAATGCTCAGTTCCTTATTAGTAAGTGAAATAAGCTGCAGCCCGTGCAGCACTTCCATTTGAATGCAGTGGTGGAGTCCACGCGGTGCAGCCGCGGTGTTAATGAATTCCAGCAGACTGTTAAATGAGGACTTATTAA
>NW_023419340.1:0-2999 GCF_002922805.2 Oryzias melastigma
TAATCAAAAATACATGTGTAAAAGAGATGCTGGGGTTGAACTAAAAGATTAATGTCAAGTATTGCTACAAAACCCTGTTCTAAATATATATTTAAAAAGCAAATGCAAAGACTCCGGACAACTACAAGTGAAGGCACTTGGAAAAATGAAAGACACCAGAGCCTATATAGCAGAAACATTTAACAATGAAATTTTAGCTCCAGTGTTTACAGTTCTTCAAGTACCGTAACTCTTCAACTGCTATTTACCTAATTCCAGCTGATTTTGAAGCAGAGAAAAGCAACCTTCCACTGATATGCAGCACTTCACCGTAGTGATTGTGTCGTGGACAAAAACAGCTTTGTGAGGTTATCGGTGAAACAATAACCTCACAATAATAGCAGCTTTTCTCCTCATAGGAATGAGGAGTTACAGTATTTTAAAGAACGTTGGTTATTCAGGTTACTCTGGTGTTGGAGGGTTAATGAGACAACTTCAGGGTTTCATGGCATCCATTAGAACGGTTATTCAAATGAAGGCACAGCCAAGTATTGAGTTCAGCTTCTTAAACATAATACTTTTCATAAACAATAAAAAAATCCTAACCTCATCAGCTCTGTTGTCATTAGGTGAAGCTGCAGGTTTTAATTTCTAGTTTTCTTTGTATGTTGGCCTTCCAATGAATCTCTGCTTCTTAATATAAAACAGAAATCCCATCATGCCTTGCACAACAAAACTACCTTTCCTCATTTGCATATTAATTCAAGCCAGCTGTGCATACCGTTTTCTGAGCCCAAGGCAGCGGCAGGAAGGCTTTTATGATGGTTTGGGCTGAGAGGGAAGCTGCTGTAAATGCATGTACTTTTAGTTGCACAGACTCTCATTTTCTCTCCATAATGTCAATTGGCTTTACGCTACCGCCTCAGTTTACAGAGAGCTGAGATATGCTTTTGTTGTTCCCTCCTTGTGTGCAAGAGTTCCCCAAACACCCCGAAATGTACTAACAAGGACTTTCTAAAGACAGCGCCTAACAGCAGCACATCTGCAGCTGCAAAAACACCAGATGCTCTGCATTCAAACAGCGATCAGGACTCAACTGTTTGGTCACTACGGCTGGACCTGTGAGAAGCAAACTGTCGGTAAAAATAAAGCCAAGCTGTTGGGAGAGTAAATAAATAAATTTGTTATTGACGTGAAGGAGTAAATATTCCTGTTTTTGTTGATTTCCCAACCTGTTATTTTACAATGTGCTNTTGCATGATTCCATCCATCCATCTTCTTCCACTTGTCCAGGACTGGTCACAGGGGCAGCAGTCTAAGCAAAGATGCCCAGACTTCCCTCTCCCCGGCTACTTCCTCCAGCTCCTCTGGGGGGATCCTGAGGCCAGCCAAGAGACATAGTCTCTCCAGCGTGTCCTGGGTCTTCCCCGGGGCCTCCGCCCAGTGGGACATGCCCAGAACACCTCTCCAGGGAGGCGTCCAGGAGGCATCCGGACCAGATGTCCGAAACACCTCAACTGCATCCTCTCAATATCCCCTACTCCGGGCTCTCTTTGAGTGACTGAGCTCTTCTCCATATCTCTAAAGGAGCGTCCAGCCACTCTCCAGAGGAAACTCATTTCAGCCGCTTGTTGTCGGGATCTCGTTCTTTCGGTTATGACCCAGAGCTCAGGACTACTGGAACGAAGATCGACCGGTAAATTGAGAGCTTTGCTTTCTGGCTCAGCTCTCTTTTCACCACAACGGACCGGTACAGTGACCGCATAATGGGGGACTCCGCTCCAATCCACCTGTTGATCTCACGCTACGATCTTCCCTCATTCGTGAACAAGAAACTTAAACTCCTCCACCCGAGGCAGGAGCCCTCCACCCATTGAGAGAGGGCAAACAAACTTTCTCTGGTCAAGAACCATGACCTCAGATTTAGCCGTGCCTACCCAATACATTCTGGAGGTCCTTGCTTGATGAAGTCAACAGAACATAATCTGCAAAGAGCAGAGCTGAAATCCTGAAGTCCCCAAACCAGAACCCCTCAGCACCTGGGAGCACCTAGAAATTGTCCATAAATATTATGAATTGTCATTAATTTTGAGTTAATGAGTTCATTCTTCTTGATTGTGTTTTGAAATTTCTTCTCTGTGGCTCCATTTTATCAACCTGACCTAATATCAAGCGCTTGTATGCTTTATTGTTGATGTCCAGTGATGCAAATACAGATTAAACCTCTTCAGATTAAACCACTTAATGTGATGGTTGCCCTTCGATGTGGAGGTTGACTGTATTTGTTTTAAGTTAGGTTACTGCCTGTTGCCAACAGGCTCTGGGCTTATAAATTCAGCGGTTAAATCTTACTCCATTTTGGGTCAAATTCGAGGTAATCCCTGCCTGTTTTAAACAAATATAAACTACTACACTTTAGGAACAAGTCCAAAAAAATACAAATCATTTACTTCTTTTATAAGCAAATAAGATGTATTGACAGTTAAGATCATACATCTACTATTGACTGTATTGAAAAACCAGGGGAACATGGTGAAGTCTTTGCTTAACCCTGATGACTGCAGCCACTACATTCTGTGATCAAACCGTTTGGGAATTCTATGGCTTCTTCCAGTTATTGCAAACGTTCAGCCGGAAACCGCCCTGAGGACAAGAGTCTTTGTCATCTGTTCTTTCTGGTTCATGAAAAATAAAAAATAATCACAGAAAAAAATAATGAAATCCCAATTGGAGAGCAAACATTTCACCCTTTGCTGAAGGAATGGATTGATACGATACAATATTGTCTCTGATTAAATTTCATATTTCCCACCGCTGTCCACATATGAAATCAGTGTGAACCCCTCAAGCATTTGCTTGATTGCTTTCTGTTTTCTAAGGAGGGAGCTTTCTGTAATGATGTTCTTTCCACATTCAATTTGGACTCCATCTGCAAACATCATTTAGATCTCAATTATCCCAGTTGGGTTTTTTCTTTTCTGCTCGTGTGTTTTTTCTTTAAGCTGACAGGCTTCAGGTGA
>NW_023419341.1:0-755 GCF_002922805.2 Oryzias melastigma
ACCAAAATAAAAGCACACGTCAACAAAACACTCTGGAGAACTTGATAAATTCATGATGTAAAAATAATTCAAAATTTTTGCTCTGAAAAGCAGAAAATATCAGAAAATAACTATAGTGAAATATTGAAAGCAAATACAGTAAAGGAAAATAAATCAAAAATATTTAACGATTGTTTTTAACGAAAAAAAAACATTTTTCTTATTAGTCAATAATGAATATCCTCAACCACATAATCTTATTATCTAATATTAATGTTAATAAGTTCATTGATATCCACATATGTACAGAACTATACATTGTTGTGTTAAAGTATGCATATTATTGTCTAAAAAGGAAATTAAAAAAATATGTTTTATTCATTTAAACTTTATTATCTCCAGAGTGGAGATACATAGACCATACATTTTTTTAACATTATAATAGAGATAAAAAATATTAAAATGTCACTTTAGTTAGCTTTTTCCCCTGGTAAATCAATTATTTTTGTATTTATTTATTTATTTATTTTTAAAGTGATGTGGTCATGAAGCCGTGTGACAGACTGTCAGTCTGCATGGAGCGTACCCCACCTTCGCCCTAACAGTCAGTGGCTAGGATAGGCTCCAGCAACCCCGAAGGCAGTCATCAGGTCTACAAAATGAATGGCTGTATTTGTTTCCTCTTTTACAGTTGCATTTGCTTTTACTTTCAGTAAGATGTTGCATTCATCTTTTGCAAGTTTCTGGTTTACTTTCACATTTTGTTTGCGCACAAT
>NW_023419341.1:2002-2999 GCF_002922805.2 Oryzias melastigma
TTGTGTTGCTACACACTCGACACACGCATGCACACACACAGGTACACACACACACAGAGACGCACTGACACACACAGAAAAACCAACACACACCAATACACAAACATGATTATAGTGCTTATTTATTTATTTGTTATAATGTATTGGTTTTAAGTAAAATGTATCCAGTTTAAACAGACCTCTTCTTGACCCAAAATGTGTCCTTAAAATGAATTGTATATATTTAAATATATATATTATCAGTGGATAACAAAGAAACATGTAACCTCAGGTTGTCATTTCTGCTTTTCTTTGAAGGAATTCATTTAAAAGGGATTCTACAGAAACGGTGGTGTGATTGCTCCCTCTTGTGGTGTAAAGGGGAATGACATGTGGCACTCCGCTAACTTCTGAGCGCTAGATGGTGCTGTAATAGAAGAGCCGAAATGCAACAGGTCATCCTCAACAGCTGTAGGACTTCAAGGGAAAGCCACAATTCAGTAGGGATACAAAGTGCTTAAAGATACAGTTAAATCTGCATTAGTGTCATTATCTGCGGACTCCCGCGAGCTGCTGCTGCTCTGCAGCGGCCACGCGCGCAAGTTCCTCCTGGACGCCGCCCGGCTGTTCAAGATTTGATTCCTCCATTCACTCAGTTGGATTATTTTGTGTCGGATGAAAGTCATCAGGTGTGGCTGAGACGAAGAAGGAAATCCAAACCGGTCCCTCCGGAGATGCTCGATTGCGTCCCTGCGCACGTCAGTCTCCCGATGCGCCACCAGTGGACGTCCTTGTTCCGCCTGGTGTCACCCCTCAGAATGAGTATCTCTCAAGTGATGCCAAGCAAGATCCGAAAGTGAGAGGGCGGTGGGGAAGGAGAAAAGGGGGTTGAAAAGACCCGCAGGAGGAGTGGGGCTTGCATTAAGGACATCAGCGACTCTGAGATCCAGCCGCTCCTCTTTTTACGCACGAGCTTTACGCACCAATCTAAGTATTTAAATAGCATTTTTTATATTTT
>NW_023419342.1:0-392 GCF_002922805.2 Oryzias melastigma
GAAAAATGCTCAACTTTACCTTTTAAGGCACTGCCAAGGTTTTCCGTTTATCCTCTGGGATTTACAGTATCTCTCGGAGGATCACATGCTCGGTTTAAAGGCTAAAAACTCAAAAACGGAAAAACAAGGAAGTGAGAAAAATATGTCAGGTTGACACAAGACTGTGGAGAGCTGATGGTTTAAATTATTACTTTGGAGGAAAAAACAGCATTATGTTTATTTTTCTTCTTAAGAACTCAAATCAGATCATGTCACTTTTTTTTTGTCAAGTATGGAGTCAAAACTACATAATATTTAGGCTTAGCTGGACCAAAGTGTTTAGTGCAAATATATGTTTTAATTGTTTAACCAATTAAAATAGATTCGTTGGGTTTACGGTTTTGATAAAAAAA
>NW_023419342.1:469-2998 GCF_002922805.2 Oryzias melastigma
ATCTTCAGTTGTGTGAAAATAGTTTTCCAAGAAGAAGTCAAGGTTTTATAGTGGGATTATAGCAAAAAATAAAGTTAATTTAACCCTGCAGAACCCAAGAAACAAAGTTCGTATGGGCTTTCAGAATTAATTTGACTGTTTTTTTGTCCATTTTAGGTACCATCAATTACAAAAAAGGAAAAAAAGAAATAAACTTAAACAGTAATGAATAACAAAAAAAAGAAAGAAAAAAAACAGGGGCCAAATTTGACCCCCTGGGGTTCTCCTGGGTTAAAATCCCATGTTTGTTCTAAATGGGGCACAGAGGTGAGCTGCTGTGGTGTCCTTAGTCCCAAGGTTTAGTGATTTTACAGAGAATTTTTACAGAGAAACTACAACAAAAAAGTATTTAAGTGCAACCACAGACAAAAAAGTTGACGTGAACATTACATGAATGGAAATGAGACAATAGCATGAATCTAAAGAAGGAGGAATCATGAAAAAGTTCAAATGTCTTGTAGAAAAGGTATGTTAGTACTGCAGTGAGGAGCTAAGGTGCTGTTTGATTTCTTCTTGTTTTATTCTGGTTAGTTCTTGGTTCAAACAGTGATTTGTGTTTGCTTAGACAAAATGCTCAAACCGTTTGTAGCTCTGCATTTGTTTGAGTAGCACATGAAGATTAACTCGTCCAGAATTTCCATTTGCACATTTAAAGGACTGTAGTGGCTGCAAATGATTCCGATCATCTTTTCAGCTATTGTAAAAGCGTTCCCAGTTGTTTTTTTTTTTTAATGATGATTATGCCGTTTTTTTTGCCAAAATCAAAGTAAATCCAAAGGCCAGTGTATTTTCTATGTCACAAATACAATCTTAATCAAACTGCACTTTTTTCCTCTGCCCCTGATTCATAACAGTTTGAATATAGAAGTACTCAGAAACACACTTTTAAGATTAATTTTCTTATGTCTTATGTCTCAAGAACATGTTAAAAACATTGGAGTGGGCCTTTTTTATAAAAAGCACATTACATATTTCTATGCATCTTTGTATTGTCGGTCACAACACAGTGACCTTTATGTGGCTCAGCTCTTCTCACCTTTCAGCGTAGCTATTCCCATCATGCTCCAGTCCTCTAAGGAATAATTCCCGAATGCAGACTGTGGCTGAAGATCATCATGGGTTAGACAACCTTTTTGTCTGTGTTTGGAGCGTATGTGTCTTGCAAGCCGCTTTGTTATCTGTCACTATTGGTGTTAGGGGTGTAGGAAAAAATAATTTTGGAGATATATCACGATACTTCATTTGCCAACTTCGATTTAAAATGCAGACATGGGAATATTTAATTAATTATTTATGGGCGTCTTGTTTTCCACTTTTTCTTTCTTAAGCTGAAAAATATTTTTGTGGAAACAGGCGATGTTGTTTGTTCCCTTTAGGAACAAATATTTCTTAATTTAACAAAAGGAAAAGCAACATGAACTTGCTTGCTTGTATTAAACAAAGTGCAATGTTTAATGTTGTGATAATTAGAAACCTATGAATTTGATCATTTATTACAATTAACTAATATTCAGGTAAAAAAAAAGTGAAAAATATTGTATATTGTATCATGTATCGCGATACATATCGTATCGCCAGACTCTTGTCAATACACACCCCTAATTAGTGTGAGTCTCTAATTACACCTTTTCAGGTTCTGTGCTGCCAGGATGTTCTTTGAAAGTGCTAAAAAATATATATATTCATGTGAAAAAAATCTGCTTTTGTGGATCTGATGTGAGATATTCTGGGTTCAAATACTAATACTAACCGGTCTTTCCTGTTTGCAGGGAGTTTGCATGTTTTGGATAGATTTTCTCTGGTGTCCACGTGTGCTAGACTGTTGACCTGCACCGTACTTTTGCCCCAAATAGCTGGCATTTGCCTTAAAGACTCCAGTCAGCCCTCGCAGAATGTTTTAGGCATTGAAAGTAAAACAGATAAATTCATGTATTTGTCACTTTAAGAACATATTTTACTAAAAGCCTCCAACTGATACAAAAACCTGCAGCTCGAATTCGGATGACAATGAATAGACAATATATTTTAGCTTTCAGCATGCTGTTAAAAGCATATGTGGCTTTAAATGAGCAAAAGTCACATTTTTATTTGACAAGTTCAGATTTTTACAAACTTAGTTCTCAGTCTACAGTATAACTTGTTTCAATAACTAGAAACACTCGATCAGGCTGTTTTTGTTTGTGGAATCAACCTCCAGTCTGGGAAGTAGGGACTCTTTGTAAAAGGTTCTTGTAAAAAAAATTATAGTTAAAGTTCTCCATGTTTTTATTTTATGACGTTATGAATTAAGACTGGTTCTGTTTTAGGAAATACATTTCTAACTGGGCATCTCGATCTGGCATTCATTACTATCCATGAATCCATTATTTTGTTTGAGATGACCAAAAAGAATTGTGTTAATTATTTAATCAAATTAAAAAAAAAAATTACATTTAAACGTAAATTTAAAAAAAAATGTTGTAGTCTAAGGAGGCCACGTGTTCCTGAACT
>NW_023419343.1:0-2994 GCF_002922805.2 Oryzias melastigma
CTAAATGCCAAATTAGCCTAAAAACAAACAAACAAAAAACTTAGGTTAGCCAAAAAAAATCTAGCATGAAGCTGAAAAATTAGCTAAACTTTAAAACAGCATAAAAAACAGAAAAAAGCCTAAATTAGCCAAAATTGCTAGCATAAAGAATGTTAGCATAACTCCAAAACAGCCCAAAAAGACAAAAAAATAATAAAAAAAACAGATTGGCAAAAACAGCTAGCATTTAGCTGAAATATAAGATAATCTCCAAAATATCATAATAAACAAAAAAGCCTAAATTAACCAAAACGTCTAGCATGTAAATATTTGCTAAACTTTAAAATTGATCAAAAAAATGTAAAAAAAATCCTAAATTAGCCAAAACAGCTAGCGTGCCGCTGAAATATTAGCTAAACTCCAAAACAGTCTAAAAAATCTTGGTAAATACCAAAATAGTCCAAAAAGCTGCAGAATGCCATTTTTTAAAAAATTTTAAAACTGTAACTTGTTAACATAATTGTAAATAACAAAAAAAGCACTTTTATATTTAGCATCTTGGGATTTTTTTCTAAAACTTTTTCATTTAAGTTTAAAAATATGAAAAATCCCTTTAGAGTAAATTCATCATCAAAAAGCTTCAGCATCTTCAGCGACCACATTTAGCGACTAGCATTCACTGTAGCGTTATCACAGGTAATGTGACTTTTAAAGCCGTTTTCGCCTCCATAACCTTCAGCTTTTATCCGTTTGGTTGTTCACATCAAACTTCCCTCCTTCCGTTTCAGAGCGAGTTCCCTCACATGGCCCAGTTCTCCAGCCTGTCTCCCATCCCGGGCTTCTCCGTTTGGCTTCAGGGCGTCTTGAACCAGTACAGGAAGGACAACAGGGGCTCGGACCTGCTGTCGGAGCAGGAGTGGAGGGAGGTGGAGCAGGCCACGGACTCCGGCGCCGGGAGCCCGGCCGCCGACGCGCTGCGGAAGCTCATCAGCAGCGGCGAGTGGACGCGCTCCGACAGGCTGAGCAGCGTGCTGGAGCCCGTCCTGATGCGCCTCTGTGCCTGGTACCTGTACGGCGAAAAGAGGCGGGGCTACGCTCTCAACCCGGTGGCCAACTTCCACCTGCAGAACGGCGCCACCATGTGGCGGCTCAACTGGCGCGCCGACACCAGCCCCAGGGGCGTGGCCAACTCCTGTGGGATCATGGTGAACTATCGCTATTTCCTGAGCGAGACGTCCAGGAACAGCGCCCTCTACCTTCAGAACAAAGTGGTGGCGGCGTCGGAACAGGTGCTGGGACTGGTATCGCAGTTTCAGAAGAACAGCAAACTGTGACGGCGTTTTTGGTTTGCTCAGATTGCACATGTTGTAAATAGCAGATTGAGTGAGATGTTTCATATGTTTTCTGCCCTGATGTCAGTGGAAGCTGATGAAGAACGAGGAATTTAAATATTATTTTTGAAACCAATAAAGCGATTCATCCCATCTGCCTTTTTGCTTCATTGGTTTTCAGCCGGAGTTGTTTGATACGGAGTTAGAGATTGGCTGGACAGACGGCTGCTAATGAAGCTCAAGGCACCTGTCAATGCCAGAGCCTGCTCACGGATAACCGGGATGGGGGGGTCGGGGACTGAGCTTCTGCGTCCTCCGCCTGCACTGAACACGAAGACGTGAACTCACACATCCCTCCAGGACTCAACAGGAACCGTTGGCTCCCTCTGACCCCGCGCTGTAATGTTTTTGCCCTGGCAGACGCCCACACGTGCTCGCTAGCGCCCCCTCCCAGGAGAGCCATCCCAGATGTCCTAACTGCTCTGTACAGGTGCCAAGCAGACCTGCTATCAGCCCATTGTTGTGAAATAATATATCACAGCAAGTTGACTGTGAAATTACATTTTATCTCTCCAAGGAGCCAAACTTTCTTTTCATTTTTTTTCTCCCCTCCCTCGTTTTTTTTTTCTACTCTTTGCGCCGCTCGGTGTCCTAGAAACTAATGGAGTGAGAAATAAAGTTAAAGTAAATGACTAGATTGATGGTGTTCAGTTGTGAGGGGGGTGGGGGGATAAAGAGGCATAAAGAGGACGGTTGATTAAAGGATGCCCTTGAGAGACGAGCGCGAGCGTCTCTGGAGATGTTGGCGACAGGAAGAGACATGCATCTCTGTGAGCAGACATGTAAAGATGATCGTATGGCGGACACGGTGGTAGGGGTTGCTATGGAAACAACACGGATCCAAAAATGCCTGTTTCTTTTTTGACTCACCCTAATGAACAACAATAGCCGTGGATCTGTCGGGGTTCTAAGGCCGTAAGCTTTTTTTTATGATAGGTTCCTTTTGTGGAATATGTTTTATTGTGAGAGACAGAAGCTTCTATTTGTTCCCCTTGAACCAGAAAAACGAAGTGCTCATGACGGGCAGTGGTAGCTTTAAAATCTGATTCTCTCTTTATTGAAAGCTGCGTCTGTCCTCAGTGAACGGACCAGAACCAGATACGATCCGTTTCCCCACACCGTATAGCAGCGGTCTGCAACCTTTAACCTTTAAAGAGGCGTTTGGGTCGATTTCTCATTGACCATAAACCAGTTGGAGCCACACATCCTTTAGAAAAAGAAGATTTTGTATTTATTATGTTATTGGTGTTTTAATGAGAAATACATATATGTATAAAAAGAAATATTACCGTTTTTTCAGGAGTTTAAGTCACATGATCAAAAACTGTCTAATCAAGAGGAAGAAAATAATATATAAGTCGCACCTATAAGAGAAAAGTCTGACATTTCCGAACAAATCCGCCCAGCCCAGCGCAGCTAAAAAAATAAAGAAAGAAAGAAATACAAGAATATTAATGTTTCTGATCTGTCCCAACCAGCAAGGCCAGATGGGCCTCAGATGGTTTAAAAGTGGGCAGAAAATGTGGGTCCCAAACGGGTTTACCCTGTGGCCCCACTAGTGTTTTCCCACATTGGTTTAAGTGGGTACTAAGGTGGTTGGCTCGCTACGCTAGCCAGCTTGCTA
>NW_023419344.1:0-2992 GCF_002922805.2 Oryzias melastigma
CTAAGTTAATCTGTCATTGTGGATCAAACCCCAACCTTCATTACAGTATCTTTGTGAGTGTAGATGTGAGTCATGTCTTCAGGGTTGTAGAATGACACCTCCCCCCGTCATAGTCCAGCTGGACTCTGATCTTCTGGAGACTCTTGGTCACAGTGAGAAACCAACATAAAATCTTAATATATTTTCCATTACAGTGTGATAAACACCATCATTTGTAGTCCATTTGTGATCACGGCAAGATCGTAAGGTCCTGATCCTTAACGTGTCTTTTTCCTTTCGCTTTTTCAACAATAAGTGAATGTTTTCACTATGATAAACATTTTAAGTGCTATATTAACATCCTACGAGGTTATTATTGTTGTTACCGTCCAAAGACCGTAAAATGCATGCTTCCGCATACAGAAAATGCAGCGACACGCCGCCTTACTTGACTGTCGTGATGCTAGCTAAATAGCAGCAGCAATAAAAGCAACAAAATGAACCGATTTAGACGGACAAATTTTTATTTGTTCTTCACAGGGCGAACCCACAGTGCTTAATATGTGAGCAAACTTTAACTGGATTTAAACGTAGTAATTTGGACCGTCTTTTCAAAACTGTGCATCTCAAATTTAAGTTATGCACCTGGCAGTGAACTCAGAAAAAAGCTGACTACTTCAGTTTTAGGACATATTACTGTCCTCTAGAAGAGAGGTTGTATTTTAGTGTTGTGATGTGTTCAAAAAAAAAAGAACAAACTTCCATCCTCAGAGGTTCAGGTCCTAAAGAAGAATCGTCTCTTTGGACTCTTTGGAAAAAAATAATGTTTTGTGTTCAAAACCTTTTTATTAGCAGTGGTTTTATAAGGAGTCTTCTATTGTCTAATGTTGTTCATTTGTTTTTTTGTTTTTTGTTTTTTTTTGGTTGCATGTTTAATATTTTTATTGCACAGATGTGTTCTAGCGTGACTCTTTTCTCCTTTTTATTTAACATTTGGAAAAATACATCAGTCTACATAAAAAATGACAAATCATACATATATTTAAGGCAAATTATAGCTAAGTACTTGGAAAGAAAAATAAAATATGGTCTTTTAAGAAATGCACAGTGAGAGTTGATTATATAACTATAGATCTAAACATTTACAAATGTTTTATTTTATTGAGCTTTTCTGTTTTTCAACACAAAGATTGTTTTAAATTATTGATAAATGTATTTCTTAAGTGAGTGAAGTTCAGACTTCTTTGTAACAAATGCTGCTTTTGTAAATATGACATTTAGCCATAAATAAAATGTTATTTATAACAAAAAGAAAGCACAACGTTTTTACTATTAAAATCATAAAAAGCCCAAAAGGACATTTTTCAAATCAATTTGAAATGAAACCCAAATAGAATCAGTGATGAATTTGTGGATGTTCTTCCTCAATTCAGAGGAATTCAGAGCAGAGAACTATGACTGTGTTCAGGTCCATCATGAAGAATCCTCACATCCCCTTCATGAGGCCTTCTCCAGCAGGACGAGTCCATTCAGCAGCAGACGGCTGTCTGTCTGTCTAAAATAAGTGAGAAAACGTTTTCAGGTTAAATCTGGAAAAAAGTAGAATTGCTGTTTGAATCAGATTTAAATTAAATCTCTTTGACCTCATTTCTTCAAAGGAATTGTTGTGGTGACAATCAGACTTTTTTCTGTTTAATGTCAGATACAGAATTAGTTCAATCAAAAGTAGCTGATGGAACAGAAACAAGATCATCCTGGAACAAAAGTTCTGATCTTTGGGTTCAAATGCTTAACAGAAGAAAAGCAAAGATTGTGACACATCAGAGGGTCTGAGAGTCAAAGGAGGAGCTCTGTAGGATGTCCTGAATAACATGCAGAATTCTTATTAGTAGCCTACGTTATTATATCACACAAGGACAACTAGTCTGCAACCAGCGGCTCCAGAGCTACATGTAGCTACTTTATCCATCCATTGTGGCTCTCTGGTTCAAGGAAAATCATAAATCTTAATTTAAAAAAAAGTTAAGTAAGTAAAAAAAAAAAAAAAGTTTAAGAAAACTAACTTAAACTCTGTAACACATGGGGTCTTTTATTTCTGAAATGAAGTAATGGGAACATCTGTCAAAAGTTCATATTTAGTAAAAAAAAAAAAAAATGAAAAGAAGTAATTTTCTCTTTTTTTAGGTTTTATTTCTGCAAAAATTAGCAGCATTTAATTTATATTTATTTTAACAGTGACAAGAACAAAAAATAATTTATTATATTTCTACTGGGTGAACTGAGACGTTGTGGCTCCCACTGGACTATCAGTAAGAAATTTAACCGATTGGCTCTTTAAGCCATAAAGGTTGAAAACCCTTGCACAAGGGGAACAGCAACAAAATATTGTCCACAAGGTGGCGCAAAGACAAAATCTCTCTCTCCACCCAGAGCTGCAGAAAGAGACATTTCCTCTGGCAGTGGGAAAGGGGGTTTACAGAGTCACTTTAGTTTCTTTAAAATGTCAAACTTCTAGAATTTTTTTAGATGAAATTTGCTGTGATGTGTCTTAACCAACGTATTTATAACCTCATCCTCTTCCTTCCTCTCTGAACTGAAAGAAGGATCCAATCAGAAATGATCTCAACTGTACAGATCTCTGACTGTCGGCTCATGAGCAGAACAGAAAATCAGTTTGACCGGATTCAGAGCTCTGACTGACAGAAAACTATGGAAGCCCAAACTGTTCTTAATTAAATAAACAAATACATCATTATTTAATCAAGCAACACTCCAATAAAAGTCTTTTCAATAAATAATTGACCATTTTATCATGAAATACATTTCATTAAAATTTAAATGGACCATTTTATTGTGAAATACGTGTCATTTTTACTTTAAAACCTAATTTTTTTGTTAAAAACATTTCATAATAAAAAATATATATCATAATAATTTGTTTTTTTCATGTCGGATATTATTATAATCATGTGAGTTTTTTTTTTTGTAGAAACTTTTATTTCAAAATTACTGT
>NW_023419345.1:0-2439 GCF_002922805.2 Oryzias melastigma
CAGAGAGAGAGAAGCAAGAAAGAGAGAGAGAGAAGCCAGAAAAAAAGAGAGATAGAGAATCCATAAAAAGAGAGAGAGAGAGAGAAGCCACAAAAAAACAATGAGAGAGAATCCAGAAAAATGAGAGAGAAGCCAGAAAAAAAGCGAGAGAGAGAGAGAGAGAGAGAGAGAAGCCAGAAAAAGAGTAAAAGAGAGAGAGAGATGCAAGAAAAAGAGCAAGAGAGAGAGAAGCAACAAAAAACAGAGAGAGAGAAGCCAGAAAAAGAGAGAGAGAGAAGCTAGAAAAAGAGATAGAGGGAGTGAAAGAAGCCATAAAAAGAGAGAGAGAGAGAGAAAAGCCACAAGAAAAGAGAGAGAAGCTAGAAAAAGAGCGAGAGAAGCCAGAAAAAGAAAAAGAGAGAGAGAGAGAGAAGATAGAAAAAGATTCAGAGAGAGAGAGAGAGAGGCCAGAAAAAGAGTAAAAGAGAGAGAGAGATGCAAGAAAAAGACCAAGAGAGAAAGAAGCAACAAAAAACAGAGAGAGAGAAGCCAAAAAAATCGAGAGAGAGAAGCCACTTAAAGAGAGAGAGAGTGAGAAGCCAGAAAAAGAGAGAGAGAAGCCGGGAAAAGAGAGAGAGAGTGAGAGAAGCCAGAAAAAGAGTGAGAGAGTGAGAGAGAAGCCAGACAAAGAGTGAGAGGGATGCCATAAAAAAACAGAGAGAGAGAATCCAGGAAAAAAAGAGAGAGAGAGAGAGAGAGAGAGAAGCCAGAAAAACAGAGAGAGAGTCAGCAAACCATAAAAAGAGTGGGAGACAGAGAGAAAAGCCAGAAAAAGAGCGAGAGAAGCCAAAAAAAGAGCCAGAGAGAGAGAGAGAGAATTCAGAAAAAGAGAAAGAGAGAAGCCAGAAAAACCGAGAGAGAGAGTCAGCAAACCATAAAAAGAGTGGGAAAGAGAGAAAGAGAAGCCAGAAGAGGAGCGAGAGAAGCCAGTAAAAGAAAAAGAGAGAGAGAGAGAAGACAGAAAAAGATTGGGAGAGAGAGAGAGGGTGTTATAACACCCTGTTATAACACTGTTATAAGACTGTTATAACGCTGTTATAACACCCTGTTAAAACACTGTTATAACACTGTTATAACACCCTGTTTTAACACTGTTATAACACTGTTATTACACTGTTATAACACTGTTATAACACACTGTTATAACACTGTTATAACGCTGTTATAACACCCTGTTATAACACTGTTATAACACTGTTATAACACCCTTGTTATAACGCTGTTAGAACACCCTGTTTTAACACTGTTATAACACTGTTATAACACTGTTATAACACCCTGTTAAAACACTGTTATAACACTGTTATAACACTGTTATAAAACCCTGTTATAACACTGTTATAACACTGTTATTACGCTGTTATAACACTTTTATATCGCTGTTATAACACTGATATAACACACTGTTATAACACTGTTATAACACCCTGTTATAACACTGTTATAACACTGTTATAACACCCTGTTATAACAATGTTATAACACCCTGTTATAACTATATTATAAAACTGTTATTACACTGTTATAACACTGTTATAACACCCTGTTATAACACAGTTATAACACTCTGTTATAACGCTGTTATAACACCCTGTTATAACACTGTAATAACACCGTTATAACAGTGTTATAAAACCCTGTTATAACAATGTTATAACACTGTTATTACGCTGTTATAACACTGTTATAACACCCTGTTATAACACTGTTATAACGCTATTATTACGCTGTTATAACACTGTTGTAACGCTATTTTTACGCTGTTATAACACTGTTGTAACACCCTGTTATAACACTGTTACAACACTCTGTTATAACACTGTTATAACACCCTGTTATAACACTGTTATAACACTGTTATAACACCCTGTTATAACAATGTTTTAACACTGTTATTACGCTGTCATAACACTGTTATAACACCCTGTTATAACACTGTTATAACACCCTGTTATAACACTGTTATAATATTGTTATAACACTGTTATAACACTGATATAACACTGTTATAACACCCTGTTATAACACCCTGTTATAACAATGTTATAACACTGTTATTACGCTGTTATAACACTGTTATAACACCCTGTTATAACACTGTTATAACACCTTGTTATAACACTGTTATAACACTCTGTTATAACGCTGTTATAACACCCTGTTATAACACTGTTATAACGCTGTTATAACACCCTGTTATAACACTGTTATAACACCTTGTTATAACACTGTTATAACACTCTGTTATAACACTGTTATAACACCCTGTTATAACACTGTTATAACACTCTGTTATAACGCTGTTATAAATCCCCTGTTATAACACTGTTATAACGCTGTTATAACACCCTGTTATAACACTGTTATAACACCTTGTTATAACACTGTAATACCACTGTT
>NW_023419345.1:2604-2996 GCF_002922805.2 Oryzias melastigma
AACACCCTGTTATAACACTGTTATTACGCTGTTATAACACCCTGTTATAACACTGTTATAACACCCTGTTATAACACTGTTATAACACCCTGGTATAACAATGTTATAACGCTGTTTTAACACCCTGTTATAACACTGTTATAACGCTGTTATAACACCCTGTTATAACACTGTTATAACACCTTGTTATAACACTGTAATACCACTGTTATAACACTGTTATAACACTGTTATAACACCCTGTTATAACACACTGTTATAACACTATTATAACACTGTTATAACACTGATATAACACTGTTATAACACCCTGTTATAACACTGTTATAACACCCTGTTATAACAATATTATAACACTGTTATTACGCTGTTATAACACTGTTATAACACCC
>NW_023419346.1:0-2987 GCF_002922805.2 Oryzias melastigma
AAAAAAACTGGGGAAAAAGCCTAAATTAGCCAAAACAGCTAGCATGTAGCTGAAATATTAGCTAAACTCCAAAATAGCCCAAACAATCTTAATAAATCCTCAAATAATCCAAAAAGCTAGCAGAATGCTAACTTTTAAAACTTAAAAACATAACTTTTTAACATAATTATGAATCATAAAAATGCAGGACTATTATTCCAGAATTATCTTCCCCGGGCCTTGACTTTGACACATGTGACTTAAAACAAGAACACCCTCCACCTGCCCAACTCCTTCATCAGTAACCCTGCATGTGTTCACACTATCATCCTCTCCAGAGTTCTGGTTCTGTCCACTGCAGAACAGAAAACGTTCTGTGACGACCCGACAGTGTCGACACCATTAGTCATGCATGCCTGTGAATAGCATCACTTATGAACAGCGAGAAGAGCACAGATTGTGCTGGCTTTGTGTGCCATCCCATAATATGTAACTGTTGTTCATGAATTTGTTGTTAGCATGCTAATGCACATGAACAGATGTGACTGTCATGCATAATGTATTACCAAAAGCCATTTTTATGAAAAAAATCATTTAAAATGAATCTACAATAATTATTGTTTTTCCTTATTTTGAAATAATTTGAAATAAACCCTAGAACTCATTTTATTTTTTATTGTTTTTAGATATTTTCCCATTTTGTCACGGTTCTATACTTAAATCGTATGTTTCCTCTTTGCATTTAATTAGCATTAAACCATGTCACAGCCCTCTCAGGAGTGTGGATACTCTGAATTAATGACATTTAAATAAAAGAAAGATGAATGCCTCCAACAAAATGATTTACAACTTTGAAACGATGAGAACACAGAAATCCCTCTGCCACCCTTAAAATGACTTTATGTTCTTTATCTTCAGAGTTTAAATCTCAATCACGACATTTCCCAACTCTGATTTCACTTTGGAACACAACTGAATATCAAATCAGAGTTTCTCTCAATCCTATTCTGTTTTCAGGATCAAGCAGGTACTCGTGGAAATGTTTGACATTCAATTATTTTCTTTATCAAATTATTAACAAAGAAATAATAAACAGATGGGACATTTATTTTTTACAGTCATGACAACTGTACTATGATTGTACCTTTTTTCTTCTGTGAAGAAATCCTAGGATAGCAGAAATCAGGAAAACACCTTCAGATCAGACAGAAATGTTTTAATTTATGTTTTATTTATAAATTTTTATCAAGCTCCTCCCCCTTTGAGCTCCAGCGGCCTTATGTCCCTGTAAGGGTCCCAGCAGGGTCAGAAAAGGGATGAATGGACTAATCTAGACAAAACTACACAGAAAGATTTAGGATTTATTTGGTGTGAAATGACATGTCAAGTTGTGGATGCTAGTTTGCCCTTAGTAGTGCTAAAGAAAGAGAGGAGTAGGACAAGAAGAGAGGCCCAGATCTTCTTGGTTTTATATGTAAAGTCAATGAGGCAGGTGTATATGTCTGTGTGTGTGCATTGTGTATTTTACTTTCAAGAAGACCATTTACTGTCTTCAAAAAACAGCCTGAAACGATGCTTTTACACACGATGAAACCCTTGTAGCCTAATGTTTTAATTTGTTAATTTAAAGTCTATGTTTCAAGTTTGTTTTTCCCTCATTACTGACGGGTGTGGGTCAGAACATAAACAGAACTCTCCTTTTCCTCTCCCAACCATGTTTGTAAGCATAATCACATCAAATTGGTTTACAAATAAATAAAACCCTTGAAGCACGATGAAGTGCAGAACATGTTAGCATGTTTCAGTGTTAGCATGTTTCCATGTAACAATGTTTTCCATCTTACCTTAATAGTAACATGGAAAACATGGTAATATGAAAACATGCTCCATTTTTCCATGTTGACAGGTTTTCATCTTGCTAAGTTGCTAAGTTTACCGTATTAGCATGTTTCCATGTTAGCATGTTACTTTGATCACATGTTACCATGTTTCCATGTTAGCATGTTACCATGTTAGCATTTTAGCATGTTTTCATGTTAGCATATTATCATATTAGCATGTTCCAAAGTTAGCATGTTACAATGTTTTCTTGTTAGCATGTTGCTAAGTTTACTATATTAGCATGATTCCATGTTAGCATGTTTCCATGTTTTCATGGTACTTTGAACACATGTTTCCATGTTAGCATGTTACCATGTTACCATGTTTTCATATTACCATATTTCCATGTTAGCATGTTACCATGTTAGTATGTTAGCATGTTTTGATGTTAGCATATTTCCATGTTAGCATGTTAGCATGTTACCATGTTAGTATGTTAGCATGTTTTGATGTTAGCATATTTCCATGTTAGCATGTTAGCGTGTTACCATGTTTCCATGTTTTCATGATACTTTGATCACATGTTACCATGTTTCCATGTAAGCATATTTCCATATTAACATGTTACCATATTAGCATGTTTCTGTGTTAGCTTGTTTCAGTGTTAGCATGTTCCCGTGTTAGCATGTTTCCATGTTACCATGTTACCATGTTAGCTATGTTTGCATGCTAGCATGTTTCCATATTACCATGTGTCTGTGCTATTATGTCTCCATGTTAGCTTGTTTCCATGATAGCATTTTTCAATTTTATCAGGTTTCAGTGTTAGCATGTTTCCATGTTGCAATGTTAGTATGCCTTTGTGTTAACATACTTCTATGTTAGCATGATTTCATGTTGCCAGATTTCCATGTTGCCAGGTTTCCAATGTTAGCATGTTTCCCCGTTAGCATGTTTCCATGTTAGCATGTTTCCATGTTAGCATATGTCCATGTTGCCAGGTTTCCATGTTAGCATGTTTCCATGTTGCCAGGTTTCCATGTTAGCCTGTTATCTCATTATGAAGCTCTCTGAATAATGACCGTCATTGCAGGTGTGTTTCAGCAGATTAATTTACACACAGAAACAACGCTTTAGGTCACTTTAGGGGTTTATTGAGATTGACATCTGGACTTTCCCTTTACCAG
>NW_023419347.1:0-832 GCF_002922805.2 Oryzias melastigma
TAAAATACAGATGGTGACTTAAAAAATATTTTGACTGTAGTTAGGTTGGCATGAAAAACATTAGTTAAAGTAGAAGGTTTGGAAACTGTAGTATTATGTTTTCAAAAATAACAAGTGGTATCGGTCACTTAGAATTAATATGTCTTGAACAAAACTTACAAATACAATTTAATCAAAAGTCCTCTTTTCATGCTTGATATCTATTAAAATTGTTAAAATCAAAATAATATATATATATATATATATATTCAAAATCTTTATTTTAGCACAAATATGGTGACGAATCTCTATCAGTAGTTCACACAAAGTCGATATTTATTTGTTTCTGAGAGCTTATTGACTTTTACAGAATGACCTTCTCTGGAAGCTTGCACTTTGTAGACGGTCCCTTAGCAGCCGTCTGTCCATCTGCAGCCCGAAGAGAACAATTCTCATTAAACGGGAAAAACAATCTTTTTTTCTTTTGAAATAGTTGTGTAGGTGACTCTCTGTGTTGATACAAGACGATTGAGATCCTTGCTGTCATATTTGAACGTTTTTCTGAAGAGCTATTGAGCCCGGAAGTGCGAATCTGTGAATATCTTTCTAACTTTATCGAACTCTTCTGCTTTGCTTTTCCCTCTTGGTCACAGCCGCTGAGAGTAGGTCAACATTAAACGTCATCATCCAATCAGCGATGTCCGTCTAAATCTAAAGTACCTACCTCTTCTGGTAAGTTTTTGGTTTTCATTTTTCAAGATTTCAATCTATTCAATTCAATTCAATTTTATTTATATAGCCCAAAATCACAAAGAGATTTGCCTCATTGGGCTTCAAAATATAAACAATTGTT
>NW_023419347.1:2246-3023 GCF_002922805.2 Oryzias melastigma
AGATTTTTTGTTTTATTTTTTTTTCAAATATTTTTTTTAATTGTAATTTCGTTTAGCTTTTGTTCAATTGTTTTGATCTTTGAAATTTCTCATTTTCTTTTCTGAAAAGTTTTATTTTTTAATTTTTCTTTTATTTATTATTTGTTTCTCTTTTTTATTTGTTCTTGTGACTTTTAAAATGCTTGAGTTCATTTTCCTTTCTGAAAAGTTTTTTTTTTGTTTTTTTATTTTTTGTTTCTAAAATGTAATGTTTTATACTTTTTGTTCTGCGTTTTAAAATGTTGTTGTGATATCTAAATGTTTTTGCGTCAAGTTATTTGTTAATGTGATTTGCACTTCAGTAGGTTACAGCACATAAAAAGGAAAGTGACCATGTAAACGTGTTAAATGTAATGAGGTCGAGAAGGTCGGTGCACCAGACTTTAGTGCTGGTGGACCTAAGAAAATAAGAAGTAAAGTTAATCCAGAGCCCTGCATTACACATACGTACTATAAGGATTCTGTATAAAAATAAAAACATAGGTTCCCACAACCTGCCGACAAATATTGTTACAATTCTTGTTTAAATCTTTTAAAATGTTGAAACATCCAACGTACATGTAACCCAGCCAAAGTTCTGTCTCTTTAAATCTGCCGGTTCCCCCTGTACTGTACAAATGTTGTGAGACTCTGTTAGTAGTGACGAGTTACTTTCGTTTTAAAGGCGTGTCGAAGCACCAATGAGATGCATGTGTGGGGGAGCTGTGTTCCACTGCAGCAGGTAGACTTGTAACCTGC
>NW_023419348.1:0-2983 GCF_002922805.2 Oryzias melastigma
CATTAAGACATAATTTTAAAATACATTTTAAAAATGTTCCAGAGTCAAAAAATGTCTATCAATATTCAGGTTTTTACTTTTAAATAGATACCAAGAAAAATGCGATATTTATGTCACCCAAGGAAGGGAAACATTTTAAAGTTTTAAAATACTTTAACTTACAAGATTTAAAAAAAAGACAGTAATACATTTTAAACCAAAATCTTGTTGGTGAGATTCTTTAACTTGACTTTTAGCACAGATTCTATTTTCGCTCAGTCCTGTGCAGAGCTTTGGGAGTTGCTGGAGCCTATCCCAGATACTTTAGGGCATCGGCAGGATGTACCCTGGTCAGGTCGCCAGTCTATCACAGAACAAAGTTCATACTTAAGGGACAATTTAGTCACCAATCAACCCATGAAACAAACTGGTTTATGGATTGGGGAAGCCTGGAGAAATCCTACTCATGCATGGAGAAAACATCCAAACTCAGGATTCAAACCACTACAATACCTTTATTTATACATTTTAGACACGACTGTTAAATTAAATGAATTTTTGTTTTCTTTTAGTTAAATAAGTGATTGTGCAGAAATTCCTATTGCTGATTTTGTGTTATTTTAAACTGACAGATTAACATTGTGTAAACCTGGAAATTCAATTTTAATTGAGTCCTTACACGTCACTCAACTTTGAAAAAGGTAATTTGTGGGCATTTAATCCCCAAAATAGAAACTCTTATGTGCCCAATCGACTGCTAAAGAAAAGCAATGTTCAAACTCAGTAGACATTTGCTTGTTTGTTGCCTTGTAGATTAACTTCTAGGGTGCTATATTAAAAGATCAATTTTAACTTATTAATTTGAGGTCAGTAAAATGTGAGGTAGATTAAAAATACCACCACTAATCATGACTAAGCCAGATTTTTATGAAATGATGGAGTCTTGTTAATTTCTTTATAAACTACAGGGTTGCTTCTTGTTGCCTGTATCAGCAGTCATTTTTAAATGCAAGTTAATAAACGGTTCTAATATGTATGGCTCCCACCCACCACATCCAGAGCAGCCAGTGATGGTAGATCAGATAATAAAGTTACTCGGAGTCTGAGGCTCCAGCAGGGAAGATCCATGAAGAGAAATGAAGCCATAAGTGTGAATGGAGGAAAAGTGTGTGCAGTGTGTATTTTTGTGTGTTCTTCACATGGCAAAACTCGGCCCCTCAGATGAGGAACCTGAATTAAATTCTACTCTGTAAAAGCTGGAGGGCAGGTTGAGAGGATGATTACATAGGCAGTGGGACACTCATTAAAAAATATTGGGAATCACAATGGCAGTGTCTGGTCTTATATTCCCACTGCTGGATCATCATCACTGTGTGGTTATGGAGAAGCTACTGGCTTGTGAAAGAATAACAACATCTTTCCTCTCTAAAACTTTATAACCTTTTTAAAAATAATCTAACAGGATTTTTTTTTCCGCTTATTTCTTTAGATTTGAAAAAAATAAAATAAAATGATGGAAGTCTTTCACGCTGGGGGGTTGAATCTGAATTTGATGTTCTAAAAACAAGATGAGATTTGCTTAATCTCTAATCAGATCAGGAATCTGTGTTGGGAAGGAAGATGGATCAGAGGGGCTTCTGCTGACCCTGTGGTGAGAGTAAGCATGTGCGACTTCACGTTTTCCAATACTATGGAGACACGTGATTTCACAATCATAAAGACCCACTTCAATAAAAATCGCTTTATGGTGTTTGAACATATTCTTATAGTATTTTTATCATGAAGGATGACGTGAAGAAAATTACGCTTATAATTGTAGTTCTGAGTATTCCTTTATTCAAATCATTGGGAATCAATGGCAGATGAAAACATGTAGTGTAAAAAAGCTTGTAGCTTTAATGTAGTGCTAGAATTGTTGGAAAGATCCATGTACATCTTTATTTTCCAGGCATCTGTCTACAAACTGTTCGGCTGGATTACTCCAATTATTATTAGTCAACTTTAGGCTCAAGACCTTTCTAGTTGCATAAAGAGCCTACTAGACTTTAAATTAATACAACTAACAAAGGTAGACTCAACACATTGTGATGTTTAACAACATCAGCTACACTAAATACAACACATAAACTGATTAGTTGTATGTTTCCATTATTTTCTTCCAATTGGAGGACATAAACATTGTTCTTTAAGGTTGTACAAATTGACTTCTTCTCCATATGGTGTTTTAATCTTTGGGAGTCGTGGCGCCTGAAGGTAGATTTTCTCATCATCTCCATGTAAGCATTTTTCTAAATGGGCTCTAGGAGGCCAGTAATTGTCCTGAGGGCTCTGTCCAGAGAGCTTCTCTACTCAAAGCTAAACACCTGTCACTTCACCACTCGACCTCCTTCCTCTTTACTCTGACAGCAGACAGGGGATTTGATGAGCCTTGTCCTAGCCAGTCAATGTCAAGACAGGGGGAGGCCTTTCCTCTTGTCTTTAAAGCGAGATCGCATTAAGGAAGCTCTTAAGAGAGTTGCATCAATTCTCCTTTAATGTTCTTGAAATTTATCACATTTTTATTTTGCATTTGCAGCATAAACAAGTTCTATTTAGCTCCTTGTCACTGAAAATTGCATCCTAAAAATGACTACCTTGTAAGGTTCCCGCTTTACTGAGCATACAGATTTTGGGGACTGTAATCTGCTTATCCCCTGATAACATCCCAGAGTAACTAGCTACAAACTTAAGTTCTTAATACTATAAAAAGAGATTTGCTGGTCTCAATTACAGTGACCAGCTTTCAGTCCGGAAATCTCTTTACTGCTGTATCTTACACTGGGCTGTGATGGAGGAGGGAACATTTTTCTGCTTGTCTGTAATGTTACCTTATGTCTTGCTGCTGTTAGTTCTGAAGTAAGTACCTTAAAGTGGAAACATAGCTCTTGAAATTCACACAAGAGTGGTAGGGAGTTTGAAAAGAGCTAGTGCCAGAGAGCACAGGGCTGTCTTTGCAATTACAAGG
>NW_023419349.1:0-611 GCF_002922805.2 Oryzias melastigma
AGAAGTCTTTGCGAAAAACTAGCGTGAATCGATTCTCACTAGATTTGCAAATATAGACCACAATGCATTGACTGCAACAATTTTGAACAAAAAAACGTGTTGAAATGTAATTTTATAATAAACCATTCACATTTTAACCATCAGATCACAGTGGAGTCATAAATAAACGTCATGAAATGTTTGTATTTATTCGATTTTCACTTTGTGAAATCGGTGACGTCATATCTGGAGTTAGAAAAAAGACAAGAAAAGTGGTGAACATCGTGTCCGAATTGCCTTTAAATTCCAGGGCACAATATAGTGCCGGACTACATCGGTTTTTAGTAGTTAGGAATTAGGGTGGGAATTCGGACATAACCCAAGTCTTATATCGGAATAGAGCTGTGAAAGAAAAAGTCTGGAGCAAGATCTGGACCACTTTGACATTTTGCACCAAACCTCTTCCAGCTGTGAGTACAGGCACTAGTATTGGATAGCAACAGTCCAGTTGGAACAGTGTTTGCTAAACGGACGTTCAAGAATGGGGGACTCCTCGGACTTCTTCCGTCATATTTGAGTGTGGCTCTGCAGCGCAGATTAGATGGACCTTATGCTCTCCGGTCTCGGAGCGT
>NW_023419349.1:912-2983 GCF_002922805.2 Oryzias melastigma
CCTCAATGGGATTTTTTCCTGGTTAAATAATGGTTAAATAAAAAAAAAAAAATGACTGGCACATGTTTTTGAACGTGCATCACATGCCTGGTGTCTATGGAAGAACTACCCACAACAGTGTCTTTGTTGGCTTTGTCTTGTTTTTTTCATGGACCACAACTCTTGTCTGCCCCTTCTAGACACACGTCTGCCTCCGTACTGAATTCAACTCCTTCAGTTTGACTTTCAACTCATGGACGTCGCCTTCTTGTGGCTTCTCTTTTACTCACCGACTACTGAACGGTTTATGAACTTCGTCTGTACCTGAAATGTGTATCTGTTCTCAGAAGAGAAGAGCTGTGTGTGAAAGCACTCAGAGACCAGGTTGTTTATGTATGTATTGCTTAATTTATTAGACAAGAATCATTTTACCTTATGAGTCTTTTTTTGTCAGAAATAAAGTTACAAATAAACAAACACACCACAGAAGATTTACAAGCTTGTTGTTTCAGAAATAAAACACTTCATTGCTGAACTTCTATGATGTCTGATGCTATCTTTAACTCAACTAGATCCAATCAAAGAACGAGTACATTAAACCAATTTTAACAGAGCTTTGACTTTGATTCAGACAGATTCAGAAGATCAGGAGGAAAGTGTCGTGATGTCATCACATGCTGAACATGACGGCCAGGATGGAGGCTCCGATGGCAGCGGAGAGAGCCATTCTGCTGGACGAGGCGGAGTTGATGACCACCGTGTTGCACTTGTCAGTGTTGCAGCAGGTGTAGTCGGTCTTGAAGGCGGCTCCCAGGAATGTGGAGGAGTTGCTGGTGCCACATCCTGTGTCGTTGACCGCACAGCCTTGGAAGCTAAAACCAACAAAGTCTGGGAGCGCTGAGAAATCTGAAAAGAAAAAGTTGAGCATCAAAAAAAATGTTCAGGTTTTTATTTGTATTTTGACCTGAAACCAGTGGAAGAAAGTATTTTAAAGTCGTTTTTTTTTAAACTTGCAGATGAAAAAAAGTTGAATAAATGCTGCACTGATGGGACAAACTACAGTTTGTGTATTTACTCTTTTACATAAATGAAGTTTTTGATTCTGCAGAATTGCAGGCAGTGAAGAGAAGACTTACTTGTTCTTGAGGTGAAGCACGTGCTATTGTCATTCTTGCAGGTCTCATTTGCTGCATTCATGCAGAATCCCATCAGACCGAAGGTGCACTTGTTGCAAACCAGAGACTCGGCTGGAAACAAACACAAAGCAAACAGTGAATTCACAGCAGTGGATTCTGAAGCGGAGAAAAGCAGCCTTGGACTGATGAGCAACACGTTACAGTACTGAGGCGTCTACGCCAGCGTGTCAAACTCAGTCGCACAACGGGCCAAAATCCAAAACACAACTTAGGTCGCGGGGCAAACAGGAGAAACATTTATTGAAAACTCTAAAACTACATTTTTAAAACTAACTTTAAATCTGTAACCTTTTTTTTACATAATTATGAACTAGATATATAACATTACCTGTGATAATGCTAGTGTGAATGCTGTAAGCTGAATTTGGCTACAAAAGATGCTAGTGCTGATAGCTGAAAACGCTAAAGTTGATAGCTGAAAACAATGAAGCTAAAAGCTGAAAACGCTGATAGCTAGCTAAAATATTAGCCAAATTCCAAATTAGCCTAAAAAACTTAAAAAAAACTGAGGTTTGCCAAAAGAGCTAGCATGTAGCTGAAAAAATAGCCAAATTTCAAAACACCCTAAAAAACTCAAGAAAAAGTCAGTTAGCCAAAACAGCTAGCATGTAGCTAAAATATTAGCTAAACTCCAAATTAGCCTAAAAAATCTTCGTAAATGCCAAAATATTCTGTAAAGCTATCAGAAGGCCAATTTTTAAAACTTTGAAACTGTAACTTTTGAACATAATTCCGAATAATAAAAAGGCAGAAATATTATTACAGAATAAATCAACTTAAACCTTAAACAACTTTCAATATTTGACTCTCCATAAAAATATATTTTGTCAAAATTCTATGAGTTAAATATGATAATAATAATAATGATGTGGAGGTCGGGTAGGATTAACCTTGAC
>NW_023419350.1:0-2983 GCF_002922805.2 Oryzias melastigma
TTTGATTTACCTTAATTTTTTAACTCTTTATACGATCAAAATAATAATTGTGTAATAATTTGACAAACAAATGTCCCTTTTTTGTATAGATTCAGTACACACTTAACCCTCTTGTTTATTCCATAGATGGATATTTTTTTCTGTATAAATTGATATTATTTCGACAAAGAAAGAACAGCAATTTAAGAATTATCGCCTTGTTACAAAAAAGAAAATTTCCCAGCACAAGTTTTCTCACGTTTTATGCTTTGTATACAACATCTTATCTTTATCCTAGCTCCAGAGAATCCTTAATCCATAGGATTTACCTCAAAATAACATC
Organism: Oryzias melastigma; assembly: GCF_002922805.2. Taxonomy (NCBI): domain Eukaryota; kingdom Metazoa; phylum Chordata; class Actinopteri; order Beloniformes; family Adrianichthyidae; genus Oryzias; species Oryzias melastigma. Next base: position 323 of record NW_023419350.1, read on the forward strand.
AGATTGTAAAGAAAACCCCCTAGTCATGGTCCTAAGATCAAGGTTTCTGAGACTTTATGAGTCTTGTTCCATTTGTTTCGATAAACGTAGAAATGAGCCGTGTCACACCATTATCAGTTACAGGCATATTAAAGCAGTAATTATGTCTGTTACATAAAAAAAGTCGATTCTAAGCCACTATCTGTCTGATTGATACAGATTCTCACACAACTAGGAAGTTTTTGAGATATTTCTGTGAGCTACTTTATATCTGCTCCATTTCCTGGCTCATTTCTAAAGGTGAAAGGTGTTTACATTTATCAGCAATTTGATAGAGTTTAACAAGAAAAAAAAAGAAAGTTATCTCTTTGTTCTGGCAATCAGTTACTTATCCATAGCCTTTCCCTGGTCCAGAGGTCACCGCAGTGAAATCTTTTTAGTGTCACTGCCTGTCATTTCACTGTGTGTGAGCTGTGCGAGTGTGTTGCCATTCAATCAGGGCAGCCATGATGAACTGGGCAAAAACATCACAGAAAAAGAAGAAGATTATTGTGAGTATGGATGGACTTTTTAGGAAATTGTTTCATTTTTCCTGTAAAAGCAATGAACTAATCTGAGCTTAATATCGCCATTATATATATATAAATAAAAAAGAGGTTTCTGCTACTTTGAAAACTGCACATTTATTATAATTTTTAATTAAATGTACTCCAGCTTAACCACACTGGATGATACTGAATGCAAATTTTATTTATGAGAAATAGTAAATGAGTTTGTGCCATACAAAGTAGATTTTTTTTAATAAGTAAGACTGACATCTCTTAAAGCAAACACACTGTGTCCAGATAGTACACTCCTATTTTTTTTTAATTATGTCAAATTCAAAACAACTTTATAAGCAGGGTTGTAGTTACTGGATGATCAAAAATATTGTTGCAGTATTTTCTGTTTCTGGAAAAGCACATTAAAAAAAAACTTATATTCCCCAGAAAATGACTCATTTTCTTAGGAATAAATATTCTTTTTGGAATATTATGTAGTCATTTATGTGTCAATCATGCAAATTTTATATATTGAGAAATTTGGAACTTTCGCTTTGGAAAACACGGAAAGCTTTCAGAGAATTCAGCGGTCCTGTTATTGAAGATATGTGCAGTTCAATTAAGGTGTTTCTCTGCAAAAGTGTTTGAGTTCTAAGTAGTTTTAACACACTGCAAAGGATAACTTGTTATGCTGCTTCTTTATTAAATTTGTATATTTCTCAGTAACAAGAACATTAAAAATGACTAAAATCTTCAGATTTTCTTGAAGTATAAAGAAAACAATTGACAGAAACGACATGAAAATAAACTTTATTGTTCCCCAGATTGTAACAATCTGCCTGAATATTACTGAAAATGACTTTATGAACTATGTTTGCCCCATTGAAAGGGTTCTTTCCACCACTCTTACATGATGCACATCTCATACCTTTGCTCACATGTCACCGTTAGGATTTTTTAAAATTCCTGGACAAGTTTCAGAGCTTTGAGTCAGATCTAATTTCATTCTGTTTGTTTTTGTAGATATGCATCTTAGCTGCATCGATCGTGACCGTAATCCTGGGTCTTGGACTGGGTCTGGGTCTCGAATTGCAGAGCTGTAAGAATGAAGGTATTACCAGGAACACACTCAAGTTCTACAACAACCTGACTTTTGTCTGTGTGCTTAAAGTGCCATTAGTTGCATCATAAAAAGTGAGTCAGGGTGAATTTTTATGGGCCTACTCAACGTTAATACCCTCATAAAGAGTCATAGTTTCTGAAAACAAATCAGTGGCAGCTTCTTATAAAACGTGCTGTACATCACGTGTTAGTTAATAATAAATTTTACACTAAACATCTTGATTTTCTGGTGATAGGTCAGTCGAAAAAGTTAATTTTTCCTCTCCTTTATTACCATCTTCCACACTATGGGCCACTACTAATTACAAAACATAAGTTTGTAATTAACTTATGTCTCATATATATATATATATATGCAAACTATGGTGGCCCTGAGGTGCAAATAAACTAACTACACAGCATTACATTTTTAGAAATCAAAACTGAATTCCAGAAACCAAAACATAAAAAACAAAAAGACATTTTGGAAAGCAAAAGCATTTTCTACAAAACAAAATGAAATGTTACAAAGACAAAACATGATAAAAAACCTGAAAGAGTGCTGTAGGGCATCGCTGACTGCTTGATGATTTCCATTATCGCTTCATCAACCAGTGATGGTTTAAAGTTCCTATCTTCTCCAGTTTCTCATAGTGCTGCCTTTTTAACATTTATTTTTGATTTCTGTAAATAATTATGCTTTCAGGTTTTTTTTCTGCCAAAACCATGGGACATCGCTGATTGGATGATGAGATAGTCCATCATTTCAACTGGAGGTTATTTGAAATGAGGTGATACTGGATATCATCATGTAACCAGTAATGTCCCATAGTACCTAGCTTTTCTGGTTTCTCATTGTTTTGTTTTGCTAACATTTCATTTTGTTTTCTGGAATTAAATTTTTGTTTTCCAAAAATGTTTTTTTGTTTATTTTTAATTTCTTAAATGTAATGCTGTTTTTATGATCATTTTGCTATTTTATTGATTGTTGTGATATATATATATATATATATATTAGAGCTGTCAGGCGATTAAAATT
>NW_023419351.1:0-666 GCF_002922805.2 Oryzias melastigma
GAGTACATTTATAAAACATCACAAGGAGGTTTTTACAGAAATGAACAATATAATGAGTGTTGATTTAATTAGATCAGGTCTTTATGGAATTTTTTGGCTTTTATTTCAAGGGTTTTTCTTGGAACCAAGGACACCTACTTTACTAATGATACGGTTTTAAAAATGTAGGAGTTATTGGTCTTGTGACAAACATAATGCATCAAATATCTCAATGAAAGTCAAATTTTTGCTTTAAGCCTTAGTCTCATGTTATGAGTATTTGGGTTGTCCGAGTCATTGAGAGGAACAGACGCGTCTTAAGGGGAGTACAGGAGGGTCTTACAATTCTCTTGAGGCTCATGGTGCCACCTCAAGGGACGTCATGAAGATACAGTAAACCAAAATATAAAAGCAAAACTTTTGTTTTTGCTCCCATTTGTTAATAGATCAAGTTACAAACACAAAATAACTATTTATCTGAATTATTGTCAATACATCTGTGATAGTAAACACTTCTCTTTTGCCAAGAAACCCCATCCCACCTCACAGGTGTGCCATATGCTGATTAGAAAGCATGATTATTGAACAGGTGTGCCATATCAAGATGTTGATTAGAAAGCATGATTATTGCTCAGGTGTGCCATATCAAAATAGGGATTAGACAACATGATTATTGCTCAGGTGTGC
>NW_023419351.1:921-2981 GCF_002922805.2 Oryzias melastigma
CCATATCAAAATATTGATCAGAAAGCATGATTATTAAACAGGTGTGCCTTATCAAGATGTTGATTAGAAAGCATGATTATTAAACAGGTGTGCCTTATCAAGATGTTGATTAGAAAGCATGATTATTGAACAGGTGTGCCATATCAAAATGTTGATTAGAAAGCATGATTATTAAACAGGTGTGCCGTATCAAAATAGGGATTAGACAACATGATTATTGCACAGGTGAGCCATATCAAGATGTTGATTAGAAAGCATGATTATTGAACAGGTGCGCCTTATCAAGATGTTGATTAGACAACATGATTATTGCACAGGTGTGCCATATCAAGATGTTCATTAGAAATGCATGATTATTAAACAGGTGTGCCATATCAAAATAGGGATTAGACAACATGATTATTGCATAGGTGTGCCATATCAAGATGTTGATAAGAAAGCATGATTATTGAACGGGTGTGCTTTATCAAGATGTTGATTACACAACATGATTATTGCACACGTGATCATAGTAAGATGCTGATTAGACAACATGTCTATTGCACAGGTGTGCCATATCAAGATTCTGACTGGACATCCTGATTTTTGTCCAGGTGTTCCATATCAAGTTGCTGACTTGTCAGCATAATTATTACTGAGCTGTGCCATATTAAGTTGATGCTTAGTCATTACTGCACAGGTGTGCCATATTGAGATGCTAACTGGACAGCATGATTTGCGCACAGGTGTACCATATCATGTTAGCATGATTATGGCACAGGTTTGTCATATTAGATGCTGCTTAGAGATCATGATTATTATCTCTGGTCCCTAATAACCGGGAATAAGGTGGGAACACTGCATACATGATAAACCAAAAGGAAAGCAAGAAAAAGTTGAGGTGCTGCATGAGGGATGACAATGACGCAATGACACGCTACGGGTCTCCAGCACCCATGTGCCATGAAAACAACCCATTCAGTGGGAGCGAGGCTGAACTGAGTGGAGACACTCTGTACCGTCCCACTCCTTACCAGACCAGATCGTACCGGACCCCTCAGTGGGAACGAGGCTGAAGGGTAAAAGAGAACAAAACAAACCAGCACCACACAAGCCAAAACCGTGTCATGATCCAGTGCTTTGGTTTTGTCATGTTCTGTTTTCCCTGTCAGTCCCACCATGTTCAGGGAAATCACCCACAGCTGTTTTCATTTAGTTAATCAACCTCAGTGTATTTAAGTTTCTGGTTTTCAGTTTCTCATTGTCAGGTCATCTGCTCTGTTCTGTCACGTCACTGGTTTGTTCTCCTGGTTTTGTCATGTTTAAGTTGATTTAGTAAATGTTTATGTTTCCGCCAACAAGTCTTGTCTCCTGCGTTTGGGTCCTTCATCCACCATCCATGACCAACCCACCCTGGCAATTAAGGGACATTGGCCACACCTGCCAGGTGAGCCGAGGGACTGGATGAAAAAAGGTCAGGTAGGCAGAAGCAGTATTTAATACTATTCATTTAAGATAACCATGGTCTAGAAATAAGGATAGTCAGACTGTTTTGGTGCTTAAAATATAATTTTATTGGGTGTAATAGTAAAAGTAATAGTAAAAGTATGTACTGTATTTTCCGGACTATAAGTCGCGTTTTTTTTCATAGATTTTCCAAGGGTGCGACGACTTATACTCCGGTGCGACTTATAGTCCAGAAAAGACTTAAACACTGTCTTTGAGCAATAGATGCTTATTTTAAGACATTACAAAAGTATTATACTTGAATAACAGTTTTTAAAACTAATTTATAGGGATAAATTTGTCTTATTTCAAGAGATCTTACCATGATACATTTTTCTAGCTGTATTGACAGATTTTTTTCATGTTGAACTCTTTTTTTTCAACTTGCTTTGAAAAGGACATTTTTTCTAGTGCAAACACCCCTTTGTGTTCTGAAGTTCAGCGGCAATATCTTCTATTATTCATCTTAAAGCAGAAAAAAAATGCTGCAGGAACACACAAGTGTCTCTTGTGCCGCACTAGCATGCTGGTGCACATGGTTACACACTGGTGTAGCTCTTAGCCTTCCTTAGCGC
>NW_023419352.1:0-1614 GCF_002922805.2 Oryzias melastigma
CCCTTTCTCCCTATCCTCAGTGCATGGTTTGAGGAATTATTCCCACCATGTGCAACATGTTAGGATCGTACCCTACATTGATTTGGATCTGTTTCATGTTATTAGCAGCTAGTTTAATATTGATATGGGACCCCCCCCCGATCCATCTATTCTATGTTCACCAAGTGATGAAACATATCTGATTATATTTTATATCAAGATTGACCATTTATAAACCTGGATAGTGCAGAAACAAACCATCTGGGTTGTGTTCTGTCAGGTTCTATTATTATGACAACTTAAGGAACCAATGCATACAGTGCATTTAAATGAACAAGCTTTTTCAGTGAAAAAGCAAAACTCATTTATTTGACATATTCATTACACAGTATATTCTTTGTAATTTTGATCATTACATTTACGTATTAGAAAAGTAACACATTTAAGTATCTCAGAAAGTTTATCGTGTACTAAAGGCTAAATAGTGAAACTATAAAGAAAAAACAAACTTGTCTCGTTTAAATTACCAGAAGAATCAATATTGAGAGATCTTACTTTGTCATATATGACACAAAGTATGCTTTTAATTGAATGTTTAAACCATTTGTTTTTTTAGTTAGTATGAACTGTTTTTTGCTATGGGAAACATGACGTTGAGGTAATAAGAACCTGATGAACTGTAGTTTTAGCCAAACTTCCTCCAATGAACTTATAGATATCAGTCCAGTTTTACTCTTCTCTTTTTTTTTCCTTTTTTTTTTTTCTTTTCTTGAGGCGGACTCCTACCATTGCCAATTACCCGAAATATTTCTAGCCCTTGTCAGGCTTGCTTTTTTTCTCCTGTGTTATAACATTTTTGGTCTGCCTTTTCTCTGCCTTCAGTGATAATTGCAACCTGACAGTCAGACTGGAAAAAAAAGAAAACAATTCACAAGTCCCCAAGGAATGTTCTGACTTCCCCTTCATGTTTTTTTTTCTTTGCATCCTCTCACATTGAGATAAATACAGTATTAAACTCTTTGGAGCTCCTGTTTCTCCCCTCTTCTGAGCTTTTTATTTCAAACGTGGATGCAAAATCAAACTAATTTCCAATAACGTGGGGAGAAGGAATACAAAACACCCCTCCCCGGTCCGTACAAACGCACCTTGTGAATTTTGAATAGTCTATGTAACAATATATCTTTTAGATTCTTGCAAACAAAAGCTGAGATAAGATAAATGTGTATATAACCAGTAGAGATAAATGTTGTGCTTTTATTTGTAACTCTAAGATCAAATGCTATTAAACCTTTCTGGAAAACATCTAGCATTAAAATTATACTGTAGAGTAAAAAAAAGAAAACAAAAAACTACATTGAACACTTCCCAAAGAAACTTTGTTTATTATAGGTGTCAAATTATTGCGTTATTCATGATTTATTAATTACACACAAATTAGTGCATTTAAAAAACCCAAAATAATGTTAATTCTATAACTATTGCTGTGTTCTTATATATATAAAAAAAAACAACAAAGTTCAGAGTGTTTACTTGCATAAACATTTTACTTGAACTCTGCTGAAAATGTGTCTTAGATTGTTCCCAGTGCATATCTTGGTGTTTGTGTACAGCTGTTTATGGTGCACACACTGTATT
>NW_023419352.1:1785-3254 GCF_002922805.2 Oryzias melastigma
GTATAAAGCCTGACCAGGGGTTTAATATCATAAATTAATGGGGTTTGTGGAGGGCTCATTGTATGTAACTGTAAACTGTGGACATGGGTATATCAACATGTATTATATTAATAAGAAGTTTGTGCAATCAAAAAGAAAATCAATTTGAGGGTGTCATACAATGTGTTACATTTGATCAATCCATCAATTTTTTGTTCTTATGTTTAGTTTTTTTTAACTGTTCGAGATTAAAAAAAAATGTTGCTGTAAAAGCAAAGGTTTGAAGTTATTTTTTATTAAAAAAAACTTCATAAAGTATTTTTTCTTGTTGTAAAATGATCTTTTACTGTGCCACAATGTTATGAATTGAAATGAAAATATCTCAAAATCAGGCTTTTTACTGCAAATTATTGGTTAAAAATGAGTTTGAATGGATTATAACAGGTCACAATTAATTAATAGCACAAAACAATTAATCACATGATGACACTATTATTCATCGTTATTAATAATTATTGACTTTTATTTAACCAGGATGTTACCATTGATATTACAACCTTCTTTTGTAAGAGAGTTTCAGAAATCCACATTCTATGTTTTTTTCAATAAACTTTGCTTCTGATGTTTTATTTATTTTATGCCTACATGGTATTGTAATGCAATTTTAAATAATAATTTTTTTAACCACACAGCTGTAGATTCCATAGTTTGCAGAATACATCATAAAGAAGCTGAAAATTTTATTTCCAAAAAGAAAAAAAAAAATAATAATTATGCATTTGTATTTTATATAAAAGTTTTTGTTTGAGTTGTTTTTTTTGCAAAATTGTTTGAATCTTTACTAAATAATAAAAATTATAGACATTTTGACCTGCTACCAAAATACGTAAAGTACATTTACACGAAAGTCCAGAGAGAAGTGTTATTTTGAACATTTATACTTTACGCTGAAATCCTTTGGAACTTTTATGCCAGTCTAAATTGACTGTTAGATTAATTGCTTTAGAAACACAGCTTAAAAACATAATGGCCTCATATAGCTCTCAAAACCCAATAATTGCAAGTCTAAGTGTGGACGTAATGTGACGCGAGGCAGGAGACAAATGTGTATGTCGTAGTCAAGTACAGATTTGGGATATGTTTATGGCTTTATGTATATGAGAAGACAAAATATTTGATGGTAATTTAGAAAAATGTCTCTAATATATCACTGTATTCACATTTTGCTTAGCAAAATGTGCTATTGAGTTTGACTTTTATTTTCTCTTTGGAAATGAACCTTTCCCTCCTGGGAGAGCAATATGACATAATTTCTTACCTTTCCAGTATGTTTGTGCGCTCCTGGAGAACATGTTTAGGGCATACCTAAGCATTTGGCAATATTTTGATTTATTTATCTGTTTTTGGGGTAGTGCATAATAACTGTGAAATTTACACCAGTGGTTGAGATACATAAAAGAACAATTAAACTTTTTTTTTTTTTTTGTTTT
>NW_023419353.1:0-1223 GCF_002922805.2 Oryzias melastigma
TTCAGTATTTCCACTTTTCTCATCAGTATAAATGAAGATGTATACTGTAGCAGACTTCACCTCTATAGTTGTAGACCTGATGATTCATTTTCTTTGCTTTCAGCGCCCTCTGCTGGTCAAACAGACGAAAAAGACTTTAAAAAGGATCACACGATAAATCAAATTGTTGTGTTTAATCTTAGTTTGTGCACATTGGTGTGGTGGTTAGCACACTAACCTCACTGTGAGAAGGTTCTTGTTCCTGTCCCACCTGGGACCTGTGTGGAGTTTGTACGTTCTCGTGCATGTGTGGATTTTCTCTGAGTGATCCGGTTTCCTGTCACAGTCAAAAACATGCGTAATGGGTGGATTAATCATTCTGAAGTGTAGTTATGTGTGTATGTGAGTGTGTGTATGATTGTGTGACCCTGCACCAGACCAGAGACCTCTCCAAGATGGACCCTGACTTTGCCCAAAAGTAGCTGGGAGAGGCTATCCGTATATCTTCAGAAGATAGATGGAGGAATTGATTTTAGGTTGTTTTATTTTAACAAAATGTGAAGTATCGCCAGATTTATCACTATAAACATGTATTTCTCCTTGGTAACCACTCTTTAGCTTTTGCCTGATGGAACAGATTCAACTCACCAGATAAAATTTCTAATTCCAGAAGTTCACAATAACAATAGTGTTCTCTCAAAGTTAATAAAAACTCAATTTTGTCTGTACAGGTGAAGCAGGTTTTCTGCACTCAAGAAGGTCTTAGAAAGCCGTTGCATTGTAATGGGCCTTTATCCTGCTTTTCCTAAACCTTTCAGAGTTAACCATGTCCTGGAGCCTGACCGGGACGCTGCCTCCGGATACGCCTCGCAGGATCCCGACTGGAGCGCATTATGTCCTGGAGCCTCGGCACCAGGCCGGCCGCCATGATGCCACTCCCACCGGTCTCCATCACGAGAGTTGAGCCCCGTCGGCTTCTTTGTGAGGTTGTAATCCCACGCTCAGGCGAGCCCTTCTGGCAGGGGCACCGCTAGGGTTTTTGGGCCCCATTAAAATAATTTTCAATCTCCAATTATCAATTAGAAATATATCTTATGAGGTTTTGGGATTAAAGAGATAATATCTAAGAGTAACTGGGGTAGTTTTCCCATTTGAATAGTTTCAGAAAGTGTTTGAAGAATAAAAGGATAAAGTTTACCAGATGTTTTTGCAGAATTCACCTGACAGACCATAAAAGCATCTTG
>NW_023419353.1:1521-2978 GCF_002922805.2 Oryzias melastigma
CTCAAATACAGTGCAGATACATATGAGCTGTAAAAATGTTTGTAGAACGATGCAGCAGGAGTTTGTGAGCTATCAATAGCTTGAGTTCTCATTAGAGGAACACTAATCAATCTGCAGAGCGATTTTGGGAGCAACAGCCTTCAAAGTGATTTGACAGAGGTTTGATGCTCCAAGTTTGAAACCAATTCTATTTTTTGACCTGATTACATTATTTTCCCAAAAAATCAAAACAAAAAACATGTTCATTTAAAAAAATGAAACCATGCACAGCAAATTAGGCGGTGTAAATTCGACTCCAGAGAAGTAAAGTTTACACTGAATTCAGTGATTAGTTTGGTCCAAATTCTAAACTTTGTCCACTTGAGTTAATTAAATAACACCAAAATAGTGTAAAATTTCAACACTGTGAGAGTTTATTTGCAGATATTATTCGACTCTGTCCAGATGAACCATAACACTCATGATGTTGAGTGCATCTACACTCAAAGTGTTGAAATGAACACTATCCAGTGTTTCATCTACACCTTATGAAATCTAATTATTATTCCAAAATGAGTTGATCATTCACCTAAATGGAGAATTACATAGTTATACTCAGAAACTCTTGCTTAGATATTCTACATCTTAACTACGTAGCCATATGCACTAAAACACTAATTAGCAACAGTGATTCATGTTCAAGAATACACAAATAAGCAACCAAACCGACAGCAGTTCAAGAAGATTTTTAATTGCCAATTCAAAGTGTCATTGAACATAAAATTATTACAGACAGTAAAAGCAATAAGAGATTGAAAATCTAAATCTGTTGTCTCACTAGAATATGCCACCCTGAAGTGTGAACTGGTCAGTGTAATTACTCAGCAGGATCATTAGAACATGGTACTGTCATGAAGAGGCTAAGATGTTAGGATCCATTTGCAAATGGTCTAATGGAACAGAGCAAGGGCAAGACATGGACAGCGTCAAAAGGCAGGTAAAGGTCACAAACACAGAGAATCAAACTAGGGATACCTGCTCAGATTGACAGATAACCACAATCAAGACTTCTGTGATTTCTAAGTGGGGGAACTTGCAAAATCACAGGGTGTTCAAATACTTACTTGCCTCACTATAAGTGCCAAAAACTTAACAGTGGGCCGGGTATTTGCATTAAGCACACGTAAGAGCATTAATGGCAAAAGCCACTAGCCGTGTTTTTCTCTCATCCTCTTGAACTTGCGACAGTAAAGACATCCGCTGATAGAATGAATAGATGACTGAAGTCAGAATTTGCAAGGAGGACATGTTCCGGAAGGGCTAACTTAAGATGCTCAAAAGAGTCACCACGCTCTTGTTTCCAATCATTGGCGTGATTTTTTTGGGGGGAAGACGTTGTCTCATCCTCGATCATGAAGTCTGTCACAATCATAGACGGTATGGCTTTTACTTTGTCAGGGTAGATGAAACCTCCCTTA
>NW_023419354.1:0-1056 GCF_002922805.2 Oryzias melastigma
TCACAGAAGTTATGTCATATGGAAAACTATATGTATTTGTGAAAGCAGTTGACACTAGAAGAAGAGCTCAGTCACTACGTGATGAGTGGGTCAGCAGAACGTGACCAAGCGCGCAGCAATTATTGATTGTTGTATTTTTTATTTTCCAGTTGTTGGAAACATTAAATATGTTTCACCAAGAGTGAGTTGGCCCATCATTCTAAGCCGTGTAACATATTTTGGCGAGCCAGCCAGGAGGGAGTGCTAGTGAAAGAAGACAATCACCAACCACCCTCCTTCCCAAGAGACGAACCTTCTTCTATCAGAGATGGATGCGACGCAGCTTTTGTGTGACCAAGTTAGTGCAGCCTTGTGGCAGCTGGAGCGAGAGCTCCTCGTTGATGTATGCAGGTGACTGAAATGTTCCGACCTGGACAGCGGAGAACCTCACAGCAAGTCAAAAAGGTCGCTCATTAAAATGGCAGAGAGTGTGTTTGATGAGATTGAGGAAAACGAACCGGAAAGAGCAGAACAGTTTTACAAAGACACAATCGCATACATTGAGAGACTGAGTAAAGATGTGTACCAGCCGGATGAAGAGCACATAATAGAGGAGCCTGCTCTAAAGAAGGGACTGAAGAAAATATCTGTACACGACACTCTACCAAAAACTAACAGTTTTCCACTCAAAACTCGATCAGAGCCCACAAACACGCTGCAGGAGGTAACATTGAGAAGGGAGTTCAAAATCTGTGGACAGATTGGAGAGCATGGACAGAAGGATAAGTTGTCCTACCTCAGCCTAGTCCGTCAAATTGAGATGGGGTTGGAAAAAGGACACTCAGAGACTGAAATCATAGAGGCAGTGATCAGAGCTGTTAGTCCAGGCCTGCCCCTAAGAGACATGCTGGAGATAAAACGTGGGCTGACCCTTAGCAAACTGCTCACCACACTAAAGGGACACTACAAAGTAGACAGCTCAACTGAGATATACCATCAGCTCATTAATATCTCCCAAGAGCCCAGAGAGAATGCCCTAAACTTTGTTTTTCGAGCTATTGAACTCAAAGAAAAACT
>NW_023419354.1:2387-2977 GCF_002922805.2 Oryzias melastigma
TGAGGATGCACATAACCTTGCATGACACCAGTCCTGTGCAGAAGATCTACATGTCCGTCCCAAAGCCTCTCCACAAGGAAGTCAAAGAGTATTTACAAGACTTACTCAACAAAGGTTGGATCACACCCTCATGGTCCCACTACTCCTCCCCCGTGGTGTGTGTTCGCAAGAAAGATGGCAGTCTCCGGCTCTGTTGCGACTTTAGAGAACTAAATCGCAAGTCAGTTCCGGACCGCCACCCGATACCCAGAATTCAGGACATGTTGGATGCGCTGGGTGGGAGCTCCTGGTTTTCAGTTTTAGATCAGGGGAAGGCGTACCACCAGGGTTTCCTTGATGAAGAGAGCCGCCCTCTGACTGCCTTCATCACACCCTGGGGACTCTATGAATGGGTACGTATTCCTTTTGGTCTGAGCTCCGCACCCGCAGAATTCCAGAGGAGCATGGAACATTGTTTGGCTGGCCTTAGAGATGCAATTTGCCTCACGTACCTGGATGACAACCTTGTGCACAGTAGCAACTTTGAAGATCACGTGGAGCACATTCGTCTTGTCCTCCAGCGCTACAAGGAGCATGGTGTGAAGTTGACC
>NW_023419355.1:0-388 GCF_002922805.2 Oryzias melastigma
CTATTTATTAGGGTGACTGGTGGAAGGAGTCACAATATAAAAAAAACAAGTAAATTAATAAGCAAAATAAAAAAGTGTGACTTCAGCTATGAAATAATTAACATATGTAAATTCTCTGATTTTAGGGCAAAACCCATTTCCAGAAATACAGTCAGTAAACCACAACAACTACTCAAAAACAGTGGCGGGCCGTCAGGGCCTGCAAGGCCTTCTCTGCTGGCCTAAAAATATCAGAATCACAGACTGATATAAATTATTATTTATTTCCGTGAATACGTATTCTATAATTCCAAATGCTCTGTCTGTCTTCGTCCTTTCATTGCTGTCTCCCTGGTTGCGCTGCTTCCAGACGTGTATTTTCCTATTTAAGCATTAACCAATCACATTG
>NW_023419355.1:654-2970 GCF_002922805.2 Oryzias melastigma
TGATTTTTGGTGGAAAATGAATGTCTGGGTAAAGTTGTGGCACAGTTTTGTCTGGCACGGGTAAATGAGTTCCGTGACTCCGTTGAGCCGGAGAGAAGCTGATACGAGGTAATCTACGAGGCCCCTGAACGCACCACGGGCGCGTGCAGCTAAAATCCTCGCGCGCACTACCGACAATATTATTTTCCAGACACAGACCAGATTTCAAGATCACAAAAACTGATGTGTGTCTCCCTCCTCGACCACAAGAGGCTTCAGGAATACCAGAACATTTTCCAGCTTATCACAGCCACGGAACACTTTCCATCTGCGAAACGCATGGATTCTGCACGACAGAGTGATTGAAATCTTCTTGAGGATAGAAAGGATGGATTTTGTGTTTAAATAATCTGGATTTTTGGTGAGTAAAATTTTGCTATCTCCCTACATAATATTGAAATTTTATCAGGTTATTTTTTTATGCTTTTGGTGTGTGTGTGGCAGTTGTACCTGCAGTAGAAGTTTTATTGCCATAAAATAATTAATGAGGGTTGGATTGATTCAGATGGAGCACTACTGAAGGCCTAGGTGTGAAATGCACGGCCCGCCACTGCTCAAAAATAACTGAAGTACCACAGATCCTAGGAAACCTGAGAGAAAAACCAGGTTTACACAAGTTATTGCCATACAAACAGCAGAGGTAAGCAGATGAACCAATTCCTCCAAAGAATTCAGCCATCACTGCTGCAGGTTCAGTCCTCACAAACTCAAGAGGGAAGGACTCAACAGCACAGCGGGGTTCCCTCGGTTATGGTTCCCTCATCTCCCCGAGGTCTCCTTCGAGAGCCACCGGTGTTCCCTATCCCTCATTATGTATCAATAGGTGTGGTTCCCTCTGTACTCTGTCTCGCCGTCTTTGTACCTCTGTTTGTGTTACTCTTCCCTTGGGACTTGTCCTATTAAAGCCTCTGGCTGGATTTAAGGACTTTTGTGGTTACCTTGTTAACCTACCGTCACAAACGGGGCTCAGACGTTACCCAAGGTAACAGCTGTCATTAGCATCATCACGCTGCTGCACACAGCGCCGTCTGATTAGTTATGCAGATCAAACTCAGCTGAGACTGTTTGCAGCGTTCCATTTACAGCAGAAGGTGTGGAGAAGCTTGGTGGATGGATGTTTCAAAACGCAGAAAGCTCTCCTGCAATTACAATAAACATCCGAGTCCTCTGCATGTCACACCACCACCAACCTAGTCTGTGACGATGCAAATGATTTTAATGCTGTTAACTGCACATTGAAATAAAACATCTGTCCTCTTCAGTAACACATACCAGGGTGTAACTCGACCCTCTCACTCTTCTACTTACCGCTAACACAAGACACAAACGCACACCAACGTTCACGAACAAAGCAAATCTTTTGAGCAGCTAATTCACATAAACTATGGGAACTGNTTAAAAAAAAAAAAACAGCACAAGACTGAAGTGATAAATTTACCAGTTTTCAGTGATAACAATTTCAGACACAAGATAACTTGGAAGCATTTAAAACATTGTCAGAAAAATTCACCTCGACTCTAGAGAGAAAAACTCAGTAAATGACCAAACCAACAAGCAGAGTTACTTATGCTTATGGGAGAAACAAGAATGTTGGGTAGTGTGCCATCATCCTTTTCCTCAAAGGACTGATCCTCGCCTTGCCCCTTTTATTTGAAAGCACGTGGGAGGTTACAACATTCAAACAAAGAAGCAAAGTCAAATACTTGATTGGAGGTGTCATGTAAGGAACCATTTGGGAATGTTTACATTTCAATCAGCATCCTGCCCTCAGTGTATCGTAAACCCTTTCATCCTAGTTTGGTAAAGGAAGCAGGGGATCAAACACTAAACAACTGTTCCTAAAAGATGAAAAGCTCATCTGTAAGCTACAGCTTTTGTTAACATAATAGTAAAGATCCACCATCTGTGAACTTTGTCCAAGAGAGTACAAAACAGGGTATTGTGCAGGACTGTCAAGCTTCCACTTCCTCATTTGTTAATAAAATAACTGTCTCACAGAAATGTAGTGGACCCAAAAGTAATTTTGTTCAATGTTGTAAAAGTGTAAGCATTGCATTCCCCGAAACTGTGAAAATTAAGTACAAATACAGAGTCTACCAAAGCATAGTAATTTACTGCTCTATGTAAATAAGTTCTGCCTAAATGAGTCTCATTTGCTTAGTATCATGTTAAACATTGAGCAGAGCAACTTCTTCCTGGTTCTCGGGAATTTTCTCTCTTTTCTAACCTGTTCTGTCCAGCAACAAACAGATAAGAACAACACTGGACAGCAGTGGC
>NW_023419356.1:0-1043 GCF_002922805.2 Oryzias melastigma
GTTTTTATTCTAATCTATTTTCTCCCTCTTGATGATTACTCACAGTTTAGCTGTTTTTTATGTCTGCTGCATCCTTTCAGGTCAAGGCAATGTGCAGGCGGGTCAGGTGGCAGACGCCATGTTGGACGCAGTGATTGATGTGTTGAACCAAAACCCTTCGAGTACCCTGACAACAGTCCGGATAATCATCTTCCAACAGCAAATGCTGAAAGACTTCCACAACAGTATGCTCCAAAGGGAAGCTGGTGAACAGCAGGAAAAAGGCACATTGTTGTCCTCTTTTGGCCAAAGATTCAAATGTAAATGTGACCTTTTTTATTTGCTAATGCATTTTATTGTCATTTATAAATAAAAAGTAAAATGTTAATGTATCTTCTTTCAGCCTTCTTTTTTGGTCAAAGTGAAGAGAAGCAGAAAAAGGAGGATGAGATCTCCATTGTGCCGGTCAAAGCTGACCCCGCTTGCTTCCACATCTGCGGCGGCACACAGGCTAAAGTAGATGCAGCCAAGAAGTGGATAACTGACCTAATAGTCAACGAACAAACCAGTACGGCCATAACTGACAACGTCATCTTAGACCTGTCAAAGGCAGAATCTCAGCTCATCAACGACATCCAAAAGAAAATGGGGGTGACCATCCAAATGACGAACATAGACTCCCAGGCTTCGCTCATCGTGGAAGGACTCAGCAAGGACGTGATCAAAGCCTTGAGTGAGATCAGCAATATTCTAAAAAACGTTAGGAACAAGCAAGAGTTGGACAAGAAGGTGGAGCTGGCAGGGGCAGTGGCAGACTGGCAGTACCAACTGCAGGGGCAGCCATTTCAGAGTTTTGATGCACTGACTAACTACGAGCTTGAGCATGCACTGCAACAGGATCAAAAATCTGTAAACATCAAAGTCCAGGGAAAAGACTACACCGCCAGCCTACCTGAAGGACCAGCCACAGACAAGAAGGGAAACACTCTCCAAATTATACGAATCGATAAACTAAAAGGTGAGATTCAGCTGTTGTATCTTTACATGTGTAATTCTGATGTCAA
>NW_023419356.1:2352-2974 GCF_002922805.2 Oryzias melastigma
TAATCAACTAAACTGTCATCTTTGTTTTATTTATTTATATATATTTCTTGTCTCTGTAAATCTAAAAGTTCAATAAAAAGCAAGGCAGAAATAAAGCGGCGAGCAGCGTCATTTGGCCGCCCTCGCCCCCCTCAGTTTCCTGTTCTAAATTGCATTATTTGCTTTTATTTAAAATATTTATAGAATACTTTTTAGAATAAAAAGTAAAGATAGGCCCCTAAGCTTCAGAGTCCAGAAGTCTAAAACCTGCCTTGCACAGATGCATTTTTTTTCTAAAATACCTAAGCACTCCGAGAGCATTAGTGTTGTCAGGTTTGACAAGAAGAAGCCGTTTAAAATATTTCAAGTATGTAAAGCTGTATTTATTGTTTGCTTCAAACCACTGATTCATGATGCAACTGTTGTTTCCAGCTGGAATTCAGGCTTCCTGGTTCACTAAGAGGTGCACTGTATTTCAGTGAAAAGGTGAGCTAAAGTGCAGAGAAACCTTTATTTAATCAGAGTTTTGTTGCAGAAACTGAGCCATAATGAGCATTTTTAGAGCAAATAAAAGCGTATTTCCATTTAGGTAGAAACCTCAAATGCCAGACATCAGTGCAAAACACTCTAAAAGGAACATAAA
>NW_023419357.1:0-2973 GCF_002922805.2 Oryzias melastigma
TTTTTGCCTAATTTTCTTTGCTTCAGAACATTTATTCCCACAACAAGTCCTCAAACTGCTTCAAAATGGACGAACATAAATTACCTTGTAAATAAAAAGTTAATTCATTCATTTAAAAAGTTGGAGGCAATTTTTCTTGGTTTCAAATGATTTGAACTCCTCTTATGTGACTGGTTTATCATGCAAACACTACAAATCCATAGACGGCCAAGTGAACAACAGTGTTACAAAAAACACAAAAGCAGTTGATTTTTACTTGCAGGCAGCGACAGTAAAAAAGCAGCACAGTGTGGAGTTTTTGGGCAATACAGAGAATCTCTGTAGTTATTTTTGCTTATCTTTGGACTAAAATAAGCATGGAATGATCTACACACGTGCTTTCACAGTTTTTTTTTTCAGCAGGCCAAAAAAAAAAGAAGAACTTCTAATTTCTGAAGTAGATTTATGGAACATCCAGACTCATTCACTTAATCTTTCTTTGCTTCCTATACTCTGATTTATCAATCATCAAGGTGGGTGAAATTTGAATACAGGTACAGGTAACTGGACTGCAGCATCTGCACCCGATTTGCTGGAATCCTAAGAAATGCGTTAAGGATTTGCAGATGTGACTCTCAGCTCCTCTAAGACGGGATACATATTGAATGAGCACAGACTCTGGCTCAATAATGGAAAGGAAAAAAAAGGTTTTGGGTGTTTTAATATGTTCTTGTAGAATTTTTCTCATAATGGAGTACATATAATTTAGGATTAAAACAGGATTTTCTTTCAAACCTGAGCTTGAAAAAGCTCAGGATAGCTTGAGCTAATGTTAGCTTGAGCTTGAAAAAGCTCAGGTTTGTGACGCAGCAATTGTCATGAAAGGGCTAAAGTCTTTAAAGACAAACAGATCCATGCCCATCTTCATTTTCCTTGTCCAAGTATGGCTGGATGGCTACCATATTGTTTGTAATATTTTTCGCTACGCTAACGTTACCTCGGGCTTGTGAGGTGCTATAAGCTAGCAGAAAGGAGTGTAAACAAAGCAATGCAGACAAAAATGTCTAAAAAATGAAACAGGCTTTTTGATTTTTGCTATAAACTCCATAATATTAATTAGCTGGAGTGAAACTCAAGCCCCTCCCCCAAACAGATCCGTTTTTTGAAAACCCCAAGCAGATCATCATCATCCTCATTTGGCTCTCCTACAGACCATCACATTGTCTGCTCAAACTTTTGCACTCTAATGTTCTTCAGAACGCTAAAACGCCATTCGTTTATCATTAACATAAATGAAAAAATTGATCACAGCGAGAAAATGTGTCTTCAGTTGGAAGCCGAGATGAAAAATAAAGCATTCATCAATTATATGGCGATCTCTTCTTTGAGACCTCCTGATTATCGATTAGGTTTGACGGCTTCCGTTGCACTGATGAATCTGGGAGGGAGGAGCCGTGTTCCTGCCTTCTCCGGGGTTTCATCCATCTCTCATGCCTCGCTCTCCAAGCCAACCTCACACCTAAATGCTTATTTAAATGGGACACAAATCACAGAAGACAAACGCCTGCCCGAGCGCCCTGCAGCATCACTTCCATCGTCACCGTCAGCTTCAGTCCCACAAATGTGATGAGCAGAGAAGCCTAAGCGTCTCCGATGACATGAGTTATGTGATCTGCAAACATCAGCTTTTTATAAAGAAACAAACCACCTATGTGTGTTTGAGAGAGTTATTTTTGTACATTTATATAAAATTTGGTTCAAAGACAAACATTTAAATTAGATACATGCAACTGGAACCCTATTTGGATCAGAGCTAAAGCCGGACCATGAAATATGAGTTTGATGCTGCAGCGGTTTTTGAGAAGATCAATAACTGTGACCAGCAAAGACTCTGGGCTGTCTCTTGAGTGTTTAACCGCAGGTTTGTCATCATCAGCAAAGCAGCAACACCTAGAGCTCTGTGCATGATGGGATGTTGCAGCTCTGTTTCATCAGACATGGTGGAGGAATTATGATTCCAGTCCCGACTGTATGAGGATTCTAAAGGTGGAGAGGAGGCAGAAAGATATAAATGATCAAATCTGGTTTCAGTTCTGCAGTTTCATCTAAAATCAGGGATGTATAATTAATGTGACTAGCTACAGATAAAAATTTCTGCCAATAAATTTATACAGTTGTACTTTGATAGTGAATGCATTCAAATGCTTATAACACACTTTTACACGCTGGCTGTGCTTCCTTGTTTTCCTATTCTTTTAAGATATTTTTACACCAATTGGAGCTAATCGGTAGTTCCAAGAATTGCTGAAAGTTCCTGACAACCTTTAAAGGAGACCTTCAACCATCAGGAGGAGTGAAAAGCGAGTTTAGAAAACAGGAGTAAACCCCTCTGCTCAGGGGTTAAAAGCCAAACAGATCCAACACAGAAAATACAAGAAAAAAATATTTGCTTCATGAGAACAAACAAAAGCTCAAAACCGTCTGTATGTTTTAGCTTATGTCTACAAACTTGACTTGATAAGTAAAGCCTGATAAGTAGGAAATGGATCAGTACCACTGACATCAATAAAGAAGCAATGTCATGCCTTATTTACTCAATCCTTTGGTCATAGAGATTCAGATTTAATAAAACTAAAAACTAGAGCTTCGAACGTTAATGTGTAAACGCACGTGATTAATTGGTGAGAGGAGACACGTTAATATTTATTAAATTACTTGATTTTTTTTCTATTTTTATTCAAAAACTTGTTGATTAGTTTGACAAATTGTATTCTTGTTGTTTGTATGAAATTACACCTAAAACTTTCATTCTATGTTGTAAAAATAGTTCGTTAAAATTTTTGGGGTTTCCACTGCGAAATGAATCCCATTTTTCCAAATTGAATTTTCTGTTTTTAGCATATTTGAACAGAATTTGTACTGATTAAAACGATATCAAATAAGCAATCAGCTAGTCTTTCAAATTCAAAATACAGAGGTAAACTCAAAAGTAGA
>NW_023419358.1:0-1796 GCF_002922805.2 Oryzias melastigma
TTTGTGACCAGTATAGTTTATCAATAGGATAAGTGGAGGTTCTGTATTGTTATTGGACCTGCACAGCAGTGGGTAGTGTAGAAGGATCAGCGGATGGAACCAGAACCTTTTGATTCAGGCTGCTGGACATCACAGCGTCAAAGGAAAACTACAGATAGTGAAGTTAGTCTGTGAATTATAGAGCTGCAGGTAACATGGTGGATAGATGGACGTCTAGATCTGTCATTGTGAAGCCAGCAGGCACTTCCTGTTTGGAATGCCGGGGGAGGGGTCACTCAGTCCAGTTCTCATATGCAGTCAGTGGTTTATACTCACTACTGAGGGAGAAAAAGGAGGAGAACTCACTGCAGGGTTTAGAAATGAATGGATACGAGTGTGTGATTGAGATCCTGCGACAGACTGGCGACCCATCCAGTGTGACCCCGCCTTCGTCCACCAGTGTTAGGGTTAGGCTCCAGCACCCCCGTGAACCTGAAAGGGACAAAACGGTTCAGAAAATGTTCTCCCTGAAGTGACGTTCAATCCGGTGGACTGTAGCTCTGCGGCTCCTGCTGCTCAGAAACAGACTCTGACCCTGAAAGGTCACAGACTCCGTGGTCGTGTATGACGCCATGCCGACTGGGCACCTCTGTAACCTGCCCCGTCCTCCTGCAGCACACCTTGACGGGCCACAGCGGGAAGGTTCTGTCGGCCCGCTTCCTGCTGGACAACGCGCGCATCGTGTCAGGCAGCTACGACCGCACGCTCAAGCTGTGGGACCTGCGCAGCAAAGTCTGTACGTGGTTGAGAGTGGGGGCGGGGCCGGGTGACCCTTTCAGGCTCCACTCTGATCACCTGTTCTCACCTGCACAGGTATGAAGACTGTGTTTGCTGGCTCCAGCTGCAACGACATCGTGTGCACGGAGCAGTGTGTCATGAGTGGTCACTTTGACAAAAAGGTTCGCTTCTGGGACATCAGGTGAGTCCTGCTCAGGTGAAGGCATCACCTGTTCCCTGACCATGAGAGCGGTTCAGCATGCATGTGCATGTGCACGTGTGTTCAGGGCCGAGAGCATCGTACGTGAGATGGAGCTACTTGGCAGAGTCACCTCACTGGACCTGAACCACGACCGCACCGAGCTGCTCACCTGCTCCAGAGACGACCTGCTGAAGATCATCGACCTGCGCAGCAACGCCGTCCGGCAGACGCTCAGGTAACCTCAGGAGGAGGGGCCGAAGTCAGCAGGTCTCCTCTCGGAGGAGCAGAGGAGGTGTAAAGGGGGAGTAGAGGAGGAACATAGTAGGTTTAAAGGAGGAGTAGAGGAGGTGCAAAGGGGGAGTAGAGGAGGAACAGAGGAGGTATAAAGGAGGAGTAGAGGAGGTGCAAAGGGGGAGTAGAGGAGGAACAGAGGAGGTGTAAAGGGGGAGTAGAGGAGGAACATAGTAGGTTTAAAGGAGGAGTAGAGGAGGTGTAAACGGGGAGTAGAGGAGGAACAGAGGAGGTTTAAAGGAGTAGAGGAGGTGTAAACAGGGAGTAGAGGAGGAACAGAGGAGGTTTAAAGGAGGAGTAGAGGAGGTGCAAAGGGGGAGTAGAGGAGGAACAGAGGAGGTTTAAAGGAGGAGCAGAGGAGAGGTGTAAAGGAGGAGCAGAGGGGAGGTGCAGGTGTGCAGCAGTGTCACGTTCTCCACCCTGAGGACTGGAGCAGACACACAAAGTGATGCACTGCACACAGGAAGTTGTTCTCATCAACAAACCGCTAAAATAATCAAAAGTCTGACGCGGTGAGCTCCTCCACAACTGGAAGGGTGTAGCTAGA
>NW_023419358.1:1814-2971 GCF_002922805.2 Oryzias melastigma
AGGAGGAACAGAGGAGGTTTAAAGGAGGAGCAGAGGAGAGGTGTAAAGGAGGAGCAGAAGTGGTGCAAAGGGGGAGTAGAGGAACAGAGGAGGTTTAAAGGAGAAGCAGAGGAGTTGCAAAGGGGGAGTAGAGGGGAGGTGCAGGTGTGCAGCAGTGTCACGTTCTCCACCCTGAGGACTGGAGCAGACACACAAAGTGATGCACTGCAGCTCTCACGTCTCCGTTGGCTGAACAGGAAGTTGTTCTCATCAACAAACCGCTAAAATAATCAAAAGTCTGACGCGGTGAGCTCCTCCACAACTGGAAGGGTGTAGCTAGAGCTGCTTCACTGCAGGACTGGGTCCTCTGTCGTTGGTCATCGTGAGGTCAGGTGTAGGAGGCGGGGCCTAGCCCAGCTGCAGCTCCCAGCTGGTGTGGGAGGCGGGGCCTAGCCCAGCTGGGACGCCTACAGGAAGTTCTCGCTCAGACCCATCCGTCCAAACTCAGACCGCCGGAACAAGCAGCTCTAACCATGTTTGTGTCTTCAGCGCTCAGGGCTTCAAGTGTGGAGCCGACTGGACCCGAGTCACCTTCAGGTGAGCCTTGGGTTCTGGGTTCTGTTCTTGTTTGGGGGGAACCGCTGACGTCTGTCTTCTACTGCTTGCAGTCCGGACGGCAGCTACGTGATCGGAGGCTCCGCTGATGGAGCTCTGTACATCTGGAACGTCCTGACGGGGAAGGTGGACCGGGTTCTGGACCGGAACCACAAGTGAGAACACCTCCACCTACACACACAGCTGTTCTGTCAGCTGATTTCTGTGAGTTCTGATCTGAGATCCAGATGCTGCTCACAGCAGTCGGTTTACATCGTCCCAAAGAACAAGATTAGCTCAGAACAATGACTCACTCCTTATACCGGGAGGAGGGCCTAATGGACTCACCTGAGCAGGTCGGACACAGCCCCGCCCCCTTGTTATGACCCTAGCTGTCTGCCACAGGATGTTCCTAATTTTAGGAATATTGGAGCAGAAAGAAGAACATTTTGGAAATTTGAAGTTAGAAGTTTTCATCCAGACAACGATCCTGATTCAATTCAATTCCATTTTATTTCTATAGCCCCAAATCACAAAGGAAATTAGCCTCATTGGGCTTCATGCAGGTAATTTTACAAATGCAG
>NW_023419359.1:0-2484 GCF_002922805.2 Oryzias melastigma
TTGTGGACCCCATTCACTTCCATAGTAGAAAAAAAGAATAGTATGAAAGTAAATGGGGTCCACAAACGGTTTGGTTACAAACATTTCTCAAAATATCTTCCTTCATGTTCACCAGAACAAATAGATTTATATAGGTTCGTAACAACATGACAACATGGGCGAGCTATCACGATAACATATGTGTGTGTATGGTGTGTAGATATTATGTATATATAAATACACATACATTCATGTAGACATTTAATAAATATTTGCATTTATATACTGTATATACATTTACATAATTTATATTATACATAAATATAAATATTTTATATATAAATATAACCTTTTTTTAATATACACATGATTCTGTGTGTTTATATATACATAAGTTACACACCGTACACACCTATGTTATGTAAACACAAACTTTTATTTTGGATGTGATTAATCTTTTGACAGCCCTAAATTAACCCCTTCCGACCTAAATTGTTACAAATTGTACATTTTCCAGCTCACGAGGCTTCTGTAATTGAGACCAAATAAAAATAAAATGTTTGGCTTTAATTGTAATTTTTTTGTCCATTTCAATAAACGTCAGGTCAAAACAGGTGTACTTTTTGTAGTTGTACAAAAATATACCAACATATAATAAACATTTTGTTGGTTTGAGGTTTTGGTGGGAATTTTATAGTCTATAGTTAGAAAAAATACTATGGAAGTCAATGGCGACTTTCAACTGTCTAGTTGCCGACATTTTTTAAAATATCTAATATTTATTTGTGTTTCTCAATTTTTTTCAAATAGGTCCACATTGTACAGAGCCATCAGTGGAGAGTTGCTGGACCTGTCTACTCTCAGTGTGTCAGAGACCTACAAAGAGTTCACCCCTGTTTCTGCACCAACCATCTGTACAATGGGTATCACCTGTGAGGTCCCGCTAGTGGACTCTGCACTCGGTTTGGTACAAGCAGGCAGTCCCCTGTCATACCAACAACCCAAGGCAAGAAGTAGCCCTTTTGCTCACATTGATGCTCCACCACGCCCAGATTTGCCATTGGCTGGCTACAGACTGGAGACATCATCCAGTGTGTTTGTTTTCACTGAGCATCAACAACTGCACTTCAAGTCACTTGAGGTTACCTGGGAGATGGCAAACAAAATAGAATATGCAACTAGGAGTCAAAGTACATCAGCAGACTGGCATAGACTAAGAAAACCCAGACTCACGTCCTCACATTTTGGAGAAATATGCCATGCTAAACCATGCACCTTAGAGAAGATGGCAGACCGGCTGCTCAAAGGGGTTCGTCAGACAGCAGCAATGAAGAGGGGTCTTGAAATGGAAGCTGATGCCATTGAAGAGTACTGCAAGCTTAAGAGGGTTAACTACTACCCTTGTGGCTTCATTATACACCCTGACACTCCATGGCTAGGTACATCCCCAGATGGGGTTGTCTTTGACCCTACAGAAAATACTGAATTCGGCCTTGTGGAAATAAAATGTCCAAATGTTAAGAGCTATGTGGATTATCCTCATCTGAAAATAAAAGACGGCAACCTGGAATTGAAGCAGGGTCATGCCTACTACTGGCAGGTGCAGGGTCAGCTGCTCCTAACAGGGGTGGAGTGGTGTGATTTTGTGGTGTTTGCGGAGGAAGACACCCTGATTCAAAGAATATACCGGGACAGTGATGTGATGCAAAAAATAAGAGAGAGAGCAGACTTCTTCTTTTTCTACACATACCTCTGTAAATATTTGCTGTAATAAAATTAATTCTCAGTAGAGCTGTCTTGTTCTTGTTATCTCATAATGTGAGTTGTTTCAAATTATTTAAATTTGTCACGTAACTGATTAGAAAATATGTGCTAAACAGAGTTGTAATACTTTAAGGATTTACCACTTAAATATCTTTGTTCTGATGAAACACACATGAAGGAAGATATTTTGAGAAATATTTGTAACCAAAACATTTGTGGACTCCAATCTCTTCCATAGTTTAATTTTATTCATACCATGGAAGTGAATGGGGTCCACAAACGGTTTGGTCACAAAATTTTTTAAAAATATCTACCTCTGTGTTTATCTGAACAAAGACATTTTTACAGATTTGTAACTACATGAGTGTGAAAATTATGAACTCATTTTTATTTTTGGGTGAACTGTCCCTTCAAACTAATATTCAGTAAGTCAGGCCGGCTTGAGGGGAAATTAAAGAACACAAAAGGAGACCAAGGTAATATAGATTTCAAATAAATCATTTATTAATTTAAAATGTCAGAAAATGTAAGGCAAAACTAAATTGTGGTGTGAATCAGTAAACAAAAAAAAAAGGTAAATGAGGAAGAGGAGCAGCCAGCCATGAAGCAAACAGTCAGATTTTTACCTGGCTCTCATGCCAATCATGGCCTTAAAGGTACAGTGTGATTTGTAGTGCGAGTACACCTCACTCTGTAACACAAGTGAGGATGGAGTTTGGCACCGCAGTTCTGTGCAGTCAA
>NW_023419359.1:2702-2903 GCF_002922805.2 Oryzias melastigma
TGAAGAGCTCCCGGTCACTAATAGAGCCCCCGTAGAGTGCAGAAACAAATGTCAGAGGACCATGTGGTGCCATGCCAATCATGGCCTTAAAGGTACAGTGTGATTTGTAGTGCGAGTACACCTCACTCTGTAACACAAGTGAGGATGGAGTTTGGGACCGCAGTTCTGTGCAGTCAACAATGACCCGAGTGTCTGCATAGT
>NW_023419360.1:0-861 GCF_002922805.2 Oryzias melastigma
AGGATGTAAGTTGACATCAGGAGTTTATGATTCTCCACCCATCCTGGAGGGTCGACTGTAGGATCTCCTAGGGCGGAGCACGCATCGATGCATTCCTGCTTAGTCCATGGGCGGTAAACTGAAACAATTCGTCTGGAATCCTGTACGTTGGGGTCATGGTGTGGTTTCACTACCTGGATCATGGGGCATTTGTGGGCTTGTTCTAGGTCATCAGGTAGTGGGGGTAAGTCTTGGGTCGTGAGTCTGAGGAATTCAGTGTGAAGTCGGGTCAAATTCATGAGCAGAAGGATAAAGGCCTTTATCAGGGTTTGATTCTTTTGGTTTGGAAGTTAGTTGATGTTTGTCTCTTGGATCTGCATTCTTTGTTTGTTCTTTTCCTTGTTGCTTTCTAAGCTTCAGTCGCTCTGCTACAGTGTCAGGGAAGGGGTAATTTGAGTAAAGGAGTAATGAATCATGGAACATGGCTGAAGTGAACACCGTCCCATCTCCTCCCTCCTGTGGAACATTTGCTGCAGCACCGACAGCAACCTGTGGATGGTGCTGTGCTGGTTGGTTCATTACTGTTGGGTGTCTTCTGCCTGATGCTTCATCCTGTGGGTGAATTACTGCAGCAGCAACAGGTTGTATCTGTCTCACCCCAGCTCTGTTCCCCCCTCCTCTATTCTGCTTGAGTGAGAGCAGCCTGCAGCTCCAGGGTTTCTTTCTTTTTCCTTCCTGTCTCTCTTCTTGTGGGTGGATTTGTCAGGTTTTAGAAATACTGCAAGTCTCTATTTGTTTATCCTAAGTGGGAAAATTAAAAAGGGGAAACTTAAAGAACTTGAGGAAATTAAATGGGGAAATTAAATGGATTACCTATGGGAA
>NW_023419360.1:1324-2959 GCF_002922805.2 Oryzias melastigma
ATTGGTGACTCCTGGCAATACATTAATTTAAAATTACTTGTGCCAAAAAAACACTTTGTCCCACGTGTGTTACTACGGTCTTGACCAATTTCTTGTCAACGGCCACGTACAATTTTACATTGGTGACCCCAGGCAATAATATTGATCCAAGAACATTTTTCCCCGTATGTGGTTCACGGTCCGTTCGGTTCGATCCAGTTCAGTGAAGACTATTTCACAACGCATGAACAGACAACCTATTTGGAATTTCTCTTCACTCTTATTTCTCATTTAATCTTTTTATTCTCTTTAAATCCTCGTATTAGACTGAATTAAAACAACTGACCTGGTTTGTTGGTCCGGGGAGACGTCACCGGTCTCGGAGGGCAGTAGAGGGAAAATCCTATCGACCGGCCCCGGGGTCAAACGTGGTGTCCGAGGTCTTCTGTTCACGGGTCCCCGTAACGGACCCGCCCTGCAGCAGGATTTCGGTCCTCTTCCCCCACGGTCCTCCTCGATCGGCTGTTGTCTCCCGGGTTTCGGCACCAACTGTCAAGAATGACTCTGAAAGATTTCTATATCAAAAGTCCAATGAACCAGGCCAGTTGTAAATTCCTCTTTGGTTTATTCTTTTTGCAAAAAGGGAGAGAGAGTCAAACATTGTAGTCTCTGCTTTGGGTCACTCTCTCTCAGAGTTCAGACACACACAGGGAGTTATATAGTTTCACACATTGGAATTCCATACATGGGCATAACATAGCAGTGATGTCATCTGTTGCTAGGCCGTTACTAACCAGAAAAGAGTCAGTTTTAGGAGATGGTACGAGATGTCACGGAACTGATCCATATAAGGAGTTGTTTTTGAGCACAGAGCTTTAGACAAAGAAATTCCAGCAGCTTGCTGGACACAGACAGGTGCACACAGATATCCTTCATACAAAGTTTTCCAAGACACACAAACATAATCTTGTAAATATTTTCAACAGTATTTAAACATATTATTTTGGACCAATAATACGGTATAAGTTGTCAACTTTGAATGTAAATAAATGAACTCTGAAGCATAATTCCAGACCTTGAATACTATATCCTTGTTCTACAGGTCATCCGCTATCACCTCACTCAGACTTGTGTACTGTTACTGTATAGTTTTCCATATACTAGTACATGAACTCTGGATGGGCTGCACGGTGGCGCAGTGGTTAGCGCTCTTGCCTCACAGCGAGAAGGCCCCGGTTCGAATCCCGGCTGGGACCTTTCTGTGTGGAGTTTGCATGTTCTCCCCGTGCATGCGTGGGTTTTCACCGGGGACTCCGGCTTCCTCCCACCGTCCAAAAACATGCTTCATAGGTTAATTGGTGACTCTGAATTGCCCCTAGGTGTGAATGTGAGAGTGGATGTGTGTGATTGAGGCCCTGCGACAAACTGGCGACCTGTCCAGGGTGGACCCCGCCTTCGCCCATCAGTAGCCGGGATAGGCTCCAGCACCCCCGCGACCCTGAAAGGGAAGAAGCGGTTAAGAAGATGGATGGATGGATGGATGAACTCGGGATTTTAGACAGAGAAACACTTTATTCAACTTCAATATTGAAGCAATTTTACAATACCCTTTCCAAGTCAAGTTTTTATTGCGTTTTAACATAATACAACACAGAA
>NW_023419361.1:0-1780 GCF_002922805.2 Oryzias melastigma
CTGCAACATCAACTTCCCCACTATGGGATGAATAAAGGGTTTATCATCTTAAAATCTTTAAATTTCTAGGATTTACAAATGAAAAGAGGAAAAATGGAAAGTTACTGGAATATTGTATTGTTTTGTTTATATTTGTATACTGTGAATTTATTTGAGTTAATAGAAAAAGACATAAAAAGAGGCTTAAATAAGAATTTGCTTCTGCCTACCCCTTTTCAAACATCGATTTAATTAATTCGGTTTGTGACTTTTCTTTTATAAAAGGTGATTGAATTGATTTTTGGATTTTTTAAGTCATTTTTTGTAATGTTTTACATTTTCGAAATAAATCACATACATATATAAATATATAAATGTAGTTTCATTGTCACTCAATGATATATTTGGTGCTTTTTCCAGAGATAACAACAGAAATTTCCTAAATCTTGTTAATAATCCCTCTGGATTTTGAGTGTCATTAAAACAAAAAAAAACTTCCTACTGAGAAATAATACTACCCATTTTTATTAGAGAATTATTTTTAACACTCTAAAGTTATGCTACAACTGCATTTTGATTTTTTTATGGCACTTAATGGGCTATAAAGAATGCATCTGCAATAGTTTTACATTTTTATGCACACATAGTGAGAGGCTTAATGCAAAACTCCAAACACCCAAACTGAGCTTTCTGAGTAAATCTGTAAAACAGCTTTTTTTAAGGAGCAATAAAAAGGACGAGTTTGCATTAATCTTATCAAACGGATGTGCTGATGCAGCGGGACGGTTTTCTGTGGTCTCCATCTAAGTTCAGTTTTAACATTTACTAATTAGAACAAGGAACGGAGCGCAGCTGAGGCTGATGGGAATGTCACCAGTCAGGACGAATTAAAATGATGATTGCTAAAACTGCAACAAATAATCCTGAGGGGGTGAAATTTATGATGTATGGGCGACACTTTGGCCACAAATTATCCTTCATGAACAACTTACACATTTCTTTAAATAGAAATAGAAAAACCATAACTTTTTAACATAATTATGAACTACATTTATAGCATTACCTGCAATAATGCTAGTGTGAATGCTAAAGCTGAATTTGGCCACTGAAGATGCTGAAATCGATAGCTGAAAACATTGAAGCTAATAGCTGAAAACGCTAAAGCTGATAACCAGTAAAAATATCAGCTAAATGCCAAATTAGACTAAAAAAAACAAACAAACAAACAAAAAAAACAAGTTTAGCTTAAACAGTTAGCATGTAGCTGAAAAATAGCTAAACTTCAAAATAACTGGAAAACTGAAAAAGCCTAAATTAACCAAAACAGCTAGCGTGCAAATATCAGCCTAACTTCAAAATTCTCATCAAAAAACTGAAAAAAATCAAAATTAGCCAAAACAGTTAGCATGTAGCTGAAATATTAGTTAAACTCCAAAATAGCCTAAAAAATTTCAGTAAATGCCAAAATACTCAGAAAAGCTAACAGAATGCCAGTTTTTAAAACTTTAAAAATGTAACTTTTTAACATAATTATGAACTAGATATATAGAATTACCTGCAATAATGCTAGTGTGAATGCTGTAAGCTGAATTTGGCCGCTGAAGATTTTTAAATTGATAGCTGAAAACATTGAAAAAGCTAAAGCTGAAAATTAGCTAAATGCCAAATTAGACTAAAAAAACAAACGCACAAACAAAAAAAAAAGTTTGGCTAAAACAGTTAGCATGTAGCTGAAAAAATAGCTAAACTTCAAAATAACCGGAAAACGGAAAAAGCCTAAATTAGCCAAAACAGCTGGCGT
>NW_023419361.1:1842-2981 GCF_002922805.2 Oryzias melastigma
AGAATGTCAATTTTCAAAACTTTAAAACTGTAACTTTTTAACATAATTATGAATAATAAAAATACAGGAATATTATTCTGGATAAATCAACTTAAACCTTAAATAACTGTCAATATTTTACTCTCTATAAAATATATTTTGTCAAAATTATACAAGTTAGAAATGAGCACAGGAAAACATCGAGCTATTAATAACTAAATCAATTACCCGGAGGGCCGGATTCGGCCCCTGGGCCTTGACTTTGACACGTGCATTATACCTTTAAAAAGTTCAAGATATGCAAGAATCAAATAATGTGCAGCAAAAAGCAAAAGAGTGGAAAAGTTCACCTATTTTGGTCCGATCTAAATGAAGGGTGTCTATTGTTTGGATCAATAAAGTTTTTTTTTTTTTATGTTTTGTAAAGTATTTTTCTTTTATTAGTATCAAAATACATTTCCAAAATGAAGGTAAGTTTCAATACTTCTTAAAGTGCTGATAGATTTCTAATCAACTAATAAAATACATGAATACAAATGGAAAAATATCCCAAACTTTCAAAAAAGAGAGTTTTGTAAAAACATTGCTTGTGTCAGTTACATTAAAGTACAAACGATGAGTAAATGAAGCTGCTCTCATTTATTTTCCCATATTTTTAAAGTGTTTTTGCTTAAATGAAGATCTAACAGTGTAATTTTGAGTTCTTTTTTTTATTTTTTTTATAATAAATCACCTTCACCCTGGAGATAGACAAACATGACACGTGTGATGGATAGCAGAGCTGTGAAATGTGAAAAGGCAGACTTAGGAAGCAGACAATTCTGCAGCACAGAGCCAAGAGGCACTTTGCCAATATGAAACTACCCATTATCTTGAAAAATCATCTTCAGGGAAAACAAGTGATTCAAAACTGTGTTGCTGTGGGTGATGACAACGATGGTACCCAGAGTGAGGAGAAAAAAAATCATTTTATAAAACACGAGTTTTGCTGAATTTGGAATGAATTACAAAAATAAAACATTAGGAAGTAAAAGACGAAAAAAGGGAACTGAGAATAAAGTGATGATTGTGTGGTTGTAACGTTTGGCTAGACTGGTAAGCGGGAGGCCCCGGTCAGGCTGTTGAAGCGTAAAAGGCGAGGAATTCTCTTCTGTGGTAAA
>NW_023419362.1:0-1250 GCF_002922805.2 Oryzias melastigma
GCATCTGCAACAGTAATCGATGGACCCCACACGCCTTATCTCCTCTGTCGAGGCCAATCTGGTGCCTGTTTAATGCTGATGTAAACGTTCTCTTCCTGCTTATAAAACAACAAAACCAAGCTTTGAAAGCCACGGGCTGCTTTACTGGTGGTGCTGTCAGGTTAAAGGCATTTTGTTTACGAGATTCACACATTTTTATAAGTATATTAAAGCTGAAATTGATCAATCAAAGCAACCTTCCTGTCCAAAACAGGATCTCTAGGTTGACAAAAAATCAAATCTATAAAATAAAATAAAGATTAAAAAAAAAAGTAGAATACTGTTATTTTAATTATCGGTTCCATTATAAGTTATTTGAGGATAAAATGATGCATTAGAGCGCTTTTCTGCCATGCTTTATGGGACAAGTGTTAGCTTCCAACCTGGTATCCAAAAGTTGTAAACCTAAATTTCATATTTAAGGATTTTTAGCCCCTGTTTGTTAAAACCACACAAAGTAAAGTATATAAAAACAGATTTTAACTTTTTTTTTATGGGTCATTAGTCTTAGTCCAGCATAGTTAACTGTTTTCAACAAACAGGGCAACACAAACCAAAGTCTCATGTTTTTAATAGATTAATATGCTTTCACAGTCGGCATGTAAGCTACAAGTCATTATGAAGAGCACTAGTCAACATGTATCCTTTAAATAGAAAACGTGTATTAAGTAGAATTTGTCTTTAAAACTAAATTATAGCAGCAATTTCAATGAGTGCTCACATAATTACAGGTAGAAGCTTCTGTGATTTCTGAGGTCTTAAGGAACTTTCTTTATCCCCCATGAAGCAACAACTTGTGGATTCAGTACCGGGTATTTTACAGCCTTTGTGGTCGCAGGTGAAGTCACGTTGAATGTAGGCCCCAGATCAGGGGTGCTCACACATTTTTGGCATTTGAGACGACAAGCTGAGAAAGAACAAGCTATATAACACATAAAATAATGTGTAGTTTTTATTAAATATGCTTAAATATACAGACTTATTATGAAAGACAGATTTTAATTATTTTGAACTAAATTAAAACTACCGTATTAAAACCAAGCCAACATGCTGTTACTACAGAAACACTGGATTCCTGTTCAAAACTTGTGAAAAATCCATGGATGAACAAATCTTTCGTGAAAACCAGAGTGATCTCTACACTCAGCATTCTGTGGGTGACCACAGTATGTCCTACTAATACAATTTTCAATTTTTTTTCCTGGGAAAGA
>NW_023419362.1:1315-3521 GCF_002922805.2 Oryzias melastigma
TAAATATTAATTTAAA
Source organism: Oryzias melastigma (assembly GCF_002922805.2). Taxonomy (NCBI): domain Eukaryota; kingdom Metazoa; phylum Chordata; class Actinopteri; order Beloniformes; family Adrianichthyidae; genus Oryzias; species Oryzias melastigma. The sequence continues at coordinate 1,332 of NW_023419362.1, forward strand.
AAATCAGGATAATTCTCTAGATTTTAAATGTCATTAAAATGTCTTTTCCTTACAAGCATGAGTTTATTCTTTAGTAACAGTTACCACAAACAAATCTATTCTATTAAACCCTTAGTTTAATACTTGTTGTTGCTTTAAAAAAAAGATGTTCGTAGGGATTTATAAAAAAATCATGCATGCTTTTTCCCTAATGATATGGAAATATGTATTTAAAAAAAATAAAACACAGCAACTGCGAGAATGAAACCCAATTCCTGCCGATGGTTACGCTTTTCAGGCGCAGGGCAAACTGCAACGAAAGCCACAAGAGCATTTTAAACTTAAAAGCGATTGCTATTTGCTGACAGCATTTTAAAAAATAGATATATGTAGATTTGTTTCTTTATTTTTGATGACCCGCGATCTACAATCTTTTACTTCGGTCGATTGTGATCGATGTAAGAAGCACCCCTGCCCTAGATGTTCCACGAAAACACTGTTACCAAAAGAGTGTTTTTTGCCTTTTTTTACACAATTTAATGTCCTTTTAACATCAAATTAGCCTTTGCAGCCTCAATACTCAAATTAATCTGCTCATAAAATTCATAAACTAATGATAGTTGGACTCCAGAAGACCTCTGTGACCGTGGTAAGAAAGAAGCGAAGAGAAAGACATAGTAAATAACCTATTCTCCAATAAATATTCAAAATGAGTACAACCTATTAAATAATGAATGATGTGGTGGTGATGCATTGTCTGCTTTCACAAAAAAATACCAACATTAATTCAGGAAGCAGATTTTGTTGGTTGACAAATGAAAACACTTAAGCAGTGTTGAAATCTGTAATGAAGGTGTTAATATTAAATTCATATTTTGATTGATACGTCTGTGTTTGTGCATTTTTGTTAAAGTTATGCATGTTTTGTTCTCTTTTCCATCCATTTCTCTTCGGGGGGTTTGGACAAGAACAGAGCCTAAACTCCATGTGAGGGGTATGCCATGCATTATTAACAAGTGAATAAGAAATTGAGTTGTTGCTCACATTAAGTTTACATCAATTTATACTGAACAGATGCCATCATTTTTATCTAAAAAGTTTTGTTTTTCATTTAAATCATTTTTGCATTTTATTGTTTTACTTGTGCGTGTAAACTTTAGGGTTTTTTAAATAGACACAATCAGCTATTACTTTTCCAACTAAAAAGCCTAATCTCAAAAGAGTACATTTTCTATTCTGCAGAAAAAAAAAGAGAAGTAGATGTTCTTTGTGTTTATTCTGTGGTCTGTGCCAGCTGCGCCACCCTGCTGTTCCTGCGTGTTACTTGTCCTCTGTGCCCACAGGACCTGCTTGTTTGACGCAAAGGCTGTGGGAGTGTTCGTGTGTCACAGGGACCACAGCAGCTTGTTGCATAAGCTGTGAGAACACATTGTGCAAGCCTCCCAATCAAAACCTTTATTAGCACACCGCATTACAATTAGATGGTAGTGCCTTATTAAATATGCATTTTCCCCACCAAACACAGACTTGGCAAAATGCACCTGAGCAACATTTGCGTGGCATCATGCAGTGTTTTAACTGAACAGTACAATGCAGATATACTGTACATTTGTCATCTTCACTCATTTCTGCAAAATAAAAAGTTCTTTTTATTGATAGGATTACTGAACTGCAATTTTACAACATAAAGACAGGGTAAAAACATGGTGTAAATTCTCATCCATCTCACCATATAACAGATTTATAAACATTAATAGATAATTTTTTGGACATTTTTCCAGATAGTGTTCAAAACAAACTGTAATGTAAAAAAAAACCCTTTTCTCCAGAATTCTTGTTTACTTCCTCAGAGCACAGCTGCTGTTCTGCTGCTGAAGTTTTTCCAAAATCAGCAAATGGAAGTGTGACCAGGTTGTAATGTAATCTCTGTCATCTGTCGCAGAAAAGAAAATATTGGAATCCCTTTATGAGTGGTCGCATTTTATTTTAGTCATCTTCAGAGGTATTCCAAAAGAAACCAGCTTTATAAATGATAATAATCCACAGCTATAGCTAAGGAGAACTCCGCCTCTCATTTGGAATCTGTAAGTGTTAAGTGTAGGCATAAAATAAAGTCAGGAATAGGGTTGGGCACCGATGGGTTCTGATGCGGTTCCGGTTCTAACGCGGTTCTTTTGTATCGGTTTCGGTTCCCTTTCGGTGCTTATTGCG
>NW_023419363.1:0-2967 GCF_002922805.2 Oryzias melastigma
CGGAGAATCCTACAGGTCAGAAAAGCTCTGCTGTCTTTGAAACTCCTCAAACCCAGAGGTGAAGAAAACCTTTCACTGGCATGATTTCCATGTGTGACAATTTCTAAAGGTATATCACCATGAAGTTTTCACATCTTGTTTTTCTTTTAGGCTTTCATATTAACAGCACCTAGATTAGCATGATTAGGATTTGTTTTTGCGCTTTACTAGCTATTTAAAAACAAAAATATATTTAAAGATGCATTTGGCTTCTAAGATGAGATTTTTAGACAAGTTAATATTATAATTTTTAACACACTTCTGGCATCTAAAATGGTTAAAAACCTTTTTAATGCTTAACTACTTTCTAAAGTTGATTAGCATGTAGCTTTCATTTTACAGCAGCTACATTAGCATGTTTAGCATTCATTTCTACACATTAAAAACAAAAATATATTTCAAAATGCATTCAACTTCTAATATGACATTTTTTTAAGCATAGTCAGTTAATATTATACTTTCTAAAACAGCTCTGGCATTTAAAATAATTAAAAAGCATCTTTTTGGGGCAAATTAGCATGTAGCATTCATTTTTGCAGCAGCAAGATTAGAATGTTTACCATTTGTTTTTTAACTTTACAAGATACTTTCAAACACAAATTATATTTCAATATGATTTTGGCTTCTAATGTGGAATTTTTAATCATTTTCCAAGATAATAATACAATTTTGAAACACACCTCTGCCATCAAATAATGTTAAAAAGCTTCTTCTAAATGCTATGTCATGTACAGCAGCTATTAGCATTTGTTTATGAAATGTACTTTTTAACACTTCTTTTCTCAGCTTTTTAGTTTTTTTTTAAAGGTGTAAAAAATTTACCTAAAGCATCCTCTTATTTGGTTTTCACAGTCTCACACTCTAAGGAAATTTTTTAGTAGTAAAATTATTCAGCTAAGTTTCACATTTTTTTTATTTTTACAGTTTCTTGCAGCTCTTACACACATTTCTTTAGAGTGTTTTACATTATTATAGAAAGCAACATTTAAATATTTTTACAGATGGCTGAAATGAGGAGTATAAATTACAATTTATTTGGTTAAAACGGGTGTCAGATTCGGGCTGCACGGTGGCGCAAGTGGTTAGCGCTCTCGCCTCACAGCGAGAAGGCCCCGGTTCGAATCCCGGCTGGGACCTTTCTGTGTGGAGTTTGCATGTTCTCCCCGTGCATGCGTGGGTTTTCACCGGGGACTCCGGCTTCCTCCCACCGTCCAAAAACATGCTTCATAGGTTAATTGGTGACTCTAAATTGCCCCTAGGTGTGAATGTGAGAGTGGATGTGTGTGTGATTGAGGCCCTGCGACAGACTGGCGACCTGTCCAGGGTGAACCCCGCCTTCGCCCTTCAGTAGCCGGGATAGGCTCCGGCACCCCCGCGACCCCGAAAGGGACGAAGCGGTCAAGAAAATGGATGGATGGATGGGTGTCAGATTCCGGGACTCGAGGACCGGTGTCTCAAGTGTTTCCCAACCAACCTGACATTAAAGCTCCTAATTGGCTCAACATACCTGAGGTAATTAGCAATAAAGCAGGGATCCTGAAAAACCAGAAAGAGAAGATATACAAGTGTAGCTTTGTTTAACTTTACTAACAATTGCTAGATGTAGCTATTTCAGCGGAATAATGCTCTGTCAGCCGCACAAAAGTTAGCTTAAAGAAAAGTTAAAGAAATTGTTTTGTATGAAATCTGACTCTTCTTCAGGGTAAAAAAGAAAGTCTTATTATAGGATTTTTTTTACTACAGATAAACCTTAAAAACAACTGGTTTTGGGATTTAAACCCACACACTTTGCTTTTGCTGAAAAATGTATTTTTACAAACTGTTTTCTTGATTCCCCCTCATAAACTTTGTTGTCTTTAGCTATGAGAGTTATTTTTCAAGACGTCTAACTAATTCAATGAACGGATTCCATAAAGCCAGAAACTTGTATCATCTGCAATTAAAAAAAAAAAAAACATTGTTCCCTTCATCTTCAGAGGTGAGAGTTTTGGACCAAAGACAACCCTGCAGTCCTTCCTGCACAGCACAGAAAACACCCATAATTCAACAAGAGATGTTTTTTGATGTGGAGGTATGTGTTATGCTAACTTCATATCGCCATCGGCAACGCACGTTCAAACTCTTACGTTCACACATACCTACGGAACCTTTAACAACCATTTTAATGCTCTACGTATAAAACTTGCGACCATTGAACGAACATTGAAAGTTAAATCAAGTCGAACTTTGACCAATCAGAGACTTGGACTTGGTAGTGACGTATGGACGGCGTCCCTTTTAATTCCAATCGGTTGAAAATTAATCACAGAGGAGAAATAATCATTCTGATTTGCTGGCCTGATTTATATGACACCGAGTTTTTTATATATTTGAATAGAGCTGTGAAAGAAATCATACTAAAAACTTTAGGCCATTAAAATAGTACAATCACCACAACGAGAAGATCTGGACCCATTTGGGTTCTAATAATCTGGAAGGACTGTAATTATTGCGATTGCTTGATTTGCTTGATTGATGCTGCTTTGTGTGCAGCACTTTGCTTGAGAGTTGAAGCTTATAAATAATTCTGGAACTGTTCTCTAAAACTTTTTCCTTCTCCTTCATGAATCTTTGTGGTTTTAGTCCACTTCTGAGCAGCAGAAAAATGAACTGAGCAGCTGCAGAGCTCAAAAGAACGTATTTGTTTCTCTCCCAGGTGGATAACTTAAAGTGACAGACAGGCAGACGAGGAAGGAAAGGAGGGAGATGGATGGATGGGTGGGGAGGGGGGACCAGATGGGCAAAGGAGGCTCCTCGCCAAAGACTGAAGATAAAGAGCCAAAGAACGATGACATGAAGCGAGGACAGAAGTGCATCGCTGCTCTCCTTCATCAGATCGTCTCAAGAGAAGGAAAACGGGACTTCTGCTCCGGATTTGAGGAGGTCTGA
>NW_023419364.1:0-1057 GCF_002922805.2 Oryzias melastigma
GAAAATAAGTTATTTTTGAATTGGATGAAAATTTAACACTAAATATTAATCAAGTTAACTTTTCAAAGTAAGAGAAATGACATTTCTTGAGTTTATTCTAGTTGAAAAGTTAAAATGGAAATCTCACATCAATTACTTGAAAAAGAAAATTAGCAAAAGTGTTGGAATTTTTCACAGAGTAAATTAGTTATTTTACAGTCAACACTTACACACGTTATATAGTTCTTTTATTTTACCATACTTTAGTTAGTTTGAAGAAAAGCGTATTCTGTTGATACAAAGGCTTTGTTTCTCTTGCAGAAAAAGCAAGACAAATAATCAACAAAAAGGCAGCACAAATAATCTGTTTGCTGAATCACAACTGCTAAAGTTTCCAGATTTAGTTGACTTAAAAATGTTATTATTTATGTTAAAAGCCAAATTGAAAGCTCTCCCAAACATCATTTAATAATTTTTTTCATTTTTTTCAGAAGATGATGGCAACAGGAGGAAAAATAATTTCATCTTTGAGACAGACGCACATATTAGTTTATGGAGTCAATCTATGGAACTCACTGGACTCTTTATTGAAAGAAACTACAAACATTGCTGCATTAAAAAAAAAAATTAAAGAAGAGAAACTGGATAAATACAAGCAGAAAAAATAAGTGGGACAATACACAAATGTAAGCAGACCGAGATGGGTTAGGGAGGGGGTGGAAATGTAAAGTTTTGTTGTTGTTTTTTTAAACAAAGGAACAGATTATATAAGAATTTTTCTTCATTCTGTTCCAATTGTTCAACCAGAAAAACTTAAAGACTAAATTAGCCAAAATAGCTTGGATGAAGCTGAAATATGAGCTAAACTCCAAAATAGTCTAAAAAAATCTTAGTAAATACCAAAATAGTCCAAAAAGCTAGCATAATGTCAATTTTTAAAACTTTGAAACTGTAACTTTTTAACATAATTATGAATAATAATAAGGGAGGAATATTATTCCAGAATAAATCAACTTAAACCTTAAATAACTTTAAATATTTTGCTTTCCATAACATTTATTTTGTCAAAATTATACAA
>NW_023419364.1:1837-2965 GCF_002922805.2 Oryzias melastigma
ACGGCCTTTTCTGCTGTAAAGATCCAAACTTTTTCATCCGTTTTTGCTTTTGTTCTAAAGTGAGCAGCAGATGATTTGCAGAGTTCTGTCTGTAGATTATGTAAACTATGATTAACAGGAGTGGTATGTTCTGAACGCTGCTCGGTTCCTCTCAGAGCTCATGCCGTTTCCTCATGTGGACTTTTACAGATGATCCTTACACCTGTTTTAAAGAAGAATAAGAATATCAAAATAAAACCCATATTTTTGAGAGATCCTCTTCCAGTATTGGCGTGTTTCTGAATGAGAGAATATTCCTGAACTAACTCGAATGGTATTTCTTAAAGGTTTACGTCTCCCTGGTGGCCCATCATTGGATGGTCTTGTCTCATCTAGTGCTGCCATACAATTTAATAATAATAACCTGTAATTAATCTATTTTAGTCTAACCTAATAATTGCTGTAAAAAAACAAATTTTGAGGTATTTTCATTTAAATTAATGATATTGCAGTGTAGTAAAAGAACAAAATACAACTAGAAAAATTGTTTTTGAAGTTTTACAAATATAACAGACTTCCAACCTTTACTTTTACCCAACCTAGAGGTATTTAAAAAAAAAATCTCAGACATTTAAGAACAAAGCATCAGGTTCAGAGAGATCTATTCTATATGTATTGACCACAAACCTCTCATAAATCCTATAATACATTGGCATGCCTCCTTCCACAGTTTACCGTTCGACCATTAATTCACGATAACGAACATCTCGTCAGCCTTTATCCCTTACATAATAGATTATAGTTGTGGCATGGAGGCTTTGGTTTTGGTTAGTTCTATCAAGAAGTACAAAGTTGCCCATTAAAAACATCACAGCAGTGACATGACACTTGCGTGGACAACGAGACCTGCACTGATGTAAGATGCGTTTTCAAGTTCAAATAAAACATTTATGCAAATAAACAGCTAAACCCTCGTCTTTTATGTTTGAGAAAACGACAATAGTTATAGATTACAAATGAGATTAATGCGGAAAAAAACCTCCACTCCAATTAAAATCCTGTTTTTAGTGATTTTAACATCCTCATAATGAAGACCTGCTCCTATGACCTCGTCTGCTCCAGGTGAGAGGCTCACAGCACAGGTGAGAA
>NW_023419365.1:0-2349 GCF_002922805.2 Oryzias melastigma
CACGACTCTTTTCTTCCCCTCTGTCTGTTTCTCATTTTCCTCAGTTGATCTGTTTTACAAATGATGCTGCATAGAGCAGTGATTTTTCAAAGTGATGAAAACATTACTTTTGTAATGTCACAGAGTGTAATCGAACTTTTTTTTGTTTCTATTTTAGAAACATCAAATTGGAATAACGAAGCAGGGAACCAGTCACAGCAGACATCAATAACTGTGAGTAGATTTTTATTTTTTCTATATTTTGATAGTTAAAAATCGAAAACAATTAAAAATTAAATTAAATAAAAAAATAAAAACCCAACCCACTATTTGCCCTACCCCCTCCATTAACACATACACCCCCTGACCCCACACATAATGAATGCTTCTTTTAAAAGAAATCTGTGGCTTGGCTTAACCCTGAGCAGTTTGTAAAAGTAGAGTGGTTCAAATTTTCAGTAGTGATGCTATTTCATGGTTACATTTTTCCCATAAGATGCACTACTGATTATTGGATTACAGGTGTCAACAATTTAGTCAATTCTGCAAATACAAGCAAACATGTGAAAGCCAACACATTTGCAATTAAAACAATTTCAAGAGAATTGCCAATGTTTTTGGCCATGAGTTTGTCATCAGAGATGCTTTCTAGCTGAAAAAAGCATGTCCCACCTCTTCAGCCTGGATCTACAGGAGGAAGTTGACAGATTTATCTGCTGATCTAGACTTTTTCTTTCAGGATGAAGGACCGCTCTGCTCAGATGTTCAGGATGGCAGTGGCTCCCTGCCGGATAAGGCGCCACATCCCACTGTCTCCCTTGTGGACACTATCTGTTGCAACTGTTGCAAAGAAGTGAATAAAGGTTCCTCAAAATACCAGATAAATGCAGAGGTTTTCTGCTCAGTGCCTTGTGTCAAAGAGAAACATCCTCACATCAAGTTTGTCTTTAAGATGTGCTACAACTGCTTTAAGTAAGTCCTTCACCTTTTTAGAAACACTTTGTTTTCCTCACCTGCTCATCCATTTTTCTCCTCTTCCTCAGTGTTATAAAGAGACCACAAAACGTCATCCTGGCTCCAGTGGACAACTCGGGAGTGTTGATGGAGTTGTGCAGCAACGAGTGTCTTAGTGCTGTCAAAACCAAAAAGAAGATGGCTGCCGTGAAGCCCCAGTCACAACAGGGGCCGTGTTCCCTTTGCAAGATGTGTTCCAAGTACCGCTATGTAAGCAAACAGCATGTTCTTTCTGACCTTCACCGCTTGATCTTTGGGGGACTTTTTGAAGTGATGAACCTATAAGAAATGTTACCAAACAGCCGTAAAAAGTTTATGAATGCAGCTCACAAAAAACAACAAATAAGGTAACTGAGACTTTAGCATTCCTGTAAAAACCTTTTGGCTTTTCAAATGAAAGAAAAGCATCATGATTTTTTTTTTTTATTTGGCTTAAATCAACTTGTATATAAGATACAGTCGCTTAAATGGTTTATTAATATTCAGATAAAGTCTTTTTCTATGTCATTACCTTTAATAACAAAGTGCCATATTGTCTCTGTTACTGTGTTAGGGTTATATATCGTGATATGTATCGTATTGCCAGACTCTTGCCAATATAGACCCCTAGTTAACAATAGATCAAAAGATGATCAGAATGGGTCTTTTAAGAAACCCTGTTGCTAAAGTTTCTGTAGAACTCAAGGTTTTTTAAGGGATTTGGTGTTGAACTAAAGATGTTCTCTTCTCACCAATAAGTGTAAGCATCAGCGAACCATTGGCAACGAGGTCCACAAGTTCTGCAGCCAGTCCTGCTTAACCATCTACCACAGAGTCAACAAGCTTCCGTTTTCCATGTGCGACGTATGCGGCAACATCTACCTGGACAAGGGGCTCACGGTGACGATGGAGGGCTGCAGGAAAAACATCTGTGGAGACAAATGTCTCGTTAAGTTCAAAAAGGTGCAGAACTCTTGCCTCTCTTTAGAGAAGCAAAAATTCACATCAGGAGGTGAAGTAGGGTAAAAAAGGCAATGATCTGTCATTATTTCACCTTTTACAGAGTACTTCATATTCAGACTGAATGAGTTACTTAGGAATAGATCCATTTATATTTTAGAAATATCAAGATGAGCTAAAGTTGTTCTTTAATTTCATATATATTTCACAGGGAGTGCTGACGCCTCGTACTTGCCCAACGTGCCGTACGTCCCACTTGATGTCAGACATGATTGAAAATAAAGACTGTGAAGCTGAGTTGGAGTTCTTCTGCAGCCACAGATGTCTGATGGTGCACAAAGCCCAGACAATCACCATTTCAGGTCCTTTGGAGTTTCATATTTTTCATTAATTTGAAATCCAAGCATACAATGAATT
>NW_023419365.1:2382-2925 GCF_002922805.2 Oryzias melastigma
GCAGACATCAAGAGTTCTTCATGCAACGAGGAAGAAGTGAAGCCGCCTCTGCTAAATCTAAACTCTAAAGATGCTGTGATGGATCCCGTTTCCCCTAAAAAGCATGGATTCAAGGTGAGAACCACTGTGGCGTGTAGGACAACACGGAGACTGAGCCTGTATCAGCTAAGTTTGTTTTTCTGGTTGTTTTTGTCTTCGCTCTCCAAAGATAAAAGAGGAGCAAATTGATGAGGACTACAATGGAGACCTACCCACCTCCATATTTCTGCAGGACGTCAAAGATGAGCCAGACGTGAAGAAGGTAAGTGAATGTACAAAAGGACAGACACATCCTTAAAATGAGCTCTCACCAGGATACCACCTGCAGAGCAACTGAGGACCTAGATCTCAAGGAGAGAAAAAAAATAAATAAAACTTTCTTATTTTTATTTAAACAAATCGTAATTTTTTCTGTCTGTTTTATTTGCAAAACATTTTTATTTATTAATGAATTTTAAAGTTTCCCTAATGAAAATTGTAATTTGTATTTTTGTAAATTGTAAA
>NW_023419366.1:0-2963 GCF_002922805.2 Oryzias melastigma
AATATATATATTTTTAGCCGAAAGTTACAAAACATTCATTTTTTCATAAATATTCAAACTTTTTGTAAAATATCCTTAATTTTCTTCTTAATTTTTGGGCAATCTGATAAAAACTTTCTCTATTAAAGCCCCACTTTGATCTATTTTAAACCTGTTCCCATTGGACTTTTATTTATTATTATACCCAGGTCCGGTTGAATACTCGATCCTGATTGGCTGCTGAATGTGGATTAAAATGTGACATTCCACAGTGATAATACATACAAAAAAAAGAAGTTCCAGCTCAAATGTTCTGGAAATTTCCCAGAAGTCTTTACAAAAAACCAGTGTTCACTACGTTGGGGAATATAGACCACAATGCATTGCGGTTAAACAATTTTTACAACAAAAAAAAGTGTTTAAATGCATAAACATCCACATTTTCATCATCAGAACACAATGGAGTCACAAATAGATGCAGTAAAATGTTCATTTTGATTAGATTTTTGGGAAATCTATGACATCATATCTGCCGTTAAAGAAAAAGAAAGAAATGTAGTGAGCATGGGGTCAAAATTGCTTTTAAAAATTTAAGATAGTTTATTTAGTAATTGGAAATTTGGGTGGGAATTTTGGACATAGCCAAAGTCATTGAAGTCAACAAAATTTTTTCTCATCCTCTCCAGAATCACAACATTTGAATAAATAAGGCTCAGAAATGCAATTTTAAGCTTAATTTTCTTAATATATATCCTTGCATCATCAGAAAAATGTCACAAGACCATGTTAAAAACGCCATTTTCATCAGAGTGAGTCTTAAGGAGTTTTATCGAGAACTATTTTAAAGAGAATAGGCAAAGAAAATGTAAAAAAAAAACACACACATTTAATTTAAACCAGAATTTATTATTATTATTAATTATTTGCCACAAGTGCCTCCAGCAGTCCAGGATAACACGTTGGTTGCAGCAGAAGTTTGAAACAGTACCTTGCATGAAAAGCTTAAAGATGGGGACATAAAACTCTGGCAACGGACATGTACCAAAAGCCTTTAACCCCCCCCTGAAGTGTGTGAACAGCGCTGATTGACCTCAGTGTGAGTGACTCACAGCGGAGGAGATGAAGTTGGGTAGGAGAAAGCTGAGGTTAGAAGAAAAAAATTAACATATTCAGCTACGACAAAGCTCCTTTGTGTAAGAAAAAAGAGTCAAATCCTGGACTTGAATGTGCATTTCAATTTGACAGAGGGCTCTCTATCAGCGTCCAGACTGATACTTTCATGTGTGATGTTCTTAATTAAGGTCATGCACTGTTTTTGGCTTTTACTAAGGTAGATCAAAGTCCTGTTATGTTGTGATTGTCGTGCAACCTGAACTGCTATTGTGCATCTATGCTAACACCTGTAAAGTGTGGTTCTGTAAATTCCTTATTTTGTATAGATTCAAAAGCTACGTGCGCAGACGTCATTCAAGTAAACTGTAATTATAGCATGCTAACCATTTTTGTTGTATTCTCAAATGTACCATCAACATAATGGACTGCTGTTATTTTGAATGTGCTGCAAACTGACTGTAGTTTGTAAAATATGTATAAATTCAAAGTAGTACTCTCTTTATCTGGCTGCAACATGTAAACAGACAAACAAAAAAGTAGCATTTAAAAAGAAGGAGTCTACAGTGTGACATTGATAGTTTTTAGCTTTTCAATCTCTTTTAATATATATGTTGATTTTGTCTCCTGTCATTTGTACAGGACGTATATTGATCCTGTCTGTGATGCTCTAAATGTTGATGCAAGCTTAATAAATCTAAACTTATTCCGCTCTCACAGGGTGACAAGCTCATCTTGTTGTCAGGTTTCATTTGTGGTAACTCGGTGGGACGGCACCCCACAGTGGAATTATTCCCGGCTTTGCTGTTCATCAAAATCTCTGGAGTACACGTTTGGTTTTAAATCCAAGCCTCCACACACACTGATTTTTAGTTTTTTACTTTCTTTTATTTCAAACATATTATAAAAACAACAACAGATAAATGTATACATTCGCTGATAGTGATAACTGTAATTTGCCATTCAAAAGAGTCGCTCATAATGGTTCAACTTTGTCAACAAAAATACAAAACAACAAAAACAGTATTAATGTCATTATATGCATGAAGATTTATCAATTATTATCTCCGAACATAATACATAAATACCCAGATTTTCATTACAATTATCATGGGGCTCAGACACCGACAGAAAAACCATGACTATTATCTATTTGAGATAAAGATTTATAATAATTTCTTTGTATTTATTCCCAAATTGACAACATTTTTGGAGCATTGTTTTATATTTGAATGTTATTCATTCCATAGTTTTATACAATGTTTTAGGCATCAGGGGTGGATTCATATTTTGCTGTGGTCTAGCTTCTCCCCCTAGAGGACAGATAGTGTAATTAATAAAAAAAATAAAAAAATAAAGATTGCTTCTAAAAAATACATATCCGTTATTAATACTGTAAGAAAAATATAAATAAATGAATAATGTTATAAAATAGAAAAATATAAATTAAGATAAAGAAAATTAATCTAATAAGTAGCCAAGTAAAAATGATTGGGCAACAAAATTAAATATACTAGATAGCAAAAATGTATTAATGCGCCTGTAATTTCTAATTTTTACAGGATAATGGCCGTACTCGGCTTCCGTTGATAATAAACAAAATGTGTTTAAATAAAGTTGCGTGTTGGAAATTTCTCCTGGGGGCGTTACCAATGAGTAAGCATCATGTGACTGACTGCTCTGACGTCATTTTCCTCAACGTCTTCCGGGTGTGGACGGTGGATTTGTCGACAAGCGACCAGCCCAGCTTTTCTTTTTACTTTTAGTTATTAAAACTTGTCGAAATGAATCGTATTTTTGGCAAAGGTAAACCCAAAGCTCCGCCACCAAACCTGACGGACTGTATAGGAAACGTAAGTATCAACTTTTATAAA
>NW_023419367.1:0-526 GCF_002922805.2 Oryzias melastigma
CATTCATCACGTCTGTTTTTAGAAAGTGGAATCGACTTGAAGGTTTCTATTAAAACCACCAGGGACCACACAGGAATTACTTTTTTTAGTAAAAATCCTGACACTTGTGTAGTTTAGGGTTTGGGCCCAGATATTAAGGACAGGTTTCTCTGATCACTTACATTTCTTTGGCGGTGACCGCCATTCTGGCTCGGACCATGTCCAAAGGGTAGGTGAGCATGGTGGCGGTTATACCAGCCAGAGAACCCGCCAGCAAACGTGGGAACGGAGGTAGAGCCCTAAAACAAAGATGGCAGATCTTTGTAATTAGTCTAAAACACCACATTGGAGCAAGTAGAAACACCTGTCAGTCAGGTGTTCCAATACGTTTGCTCTCTTGAAAAGTGGGAGAGTTCAAAGTAGAGATGCTATGTCTTGAGTTATCACGGTTAGATATTAATACCTTGAAATGATTACTGTATTTTCCAGAGTATAAGTCAGGTTTTTTTTTTTTAAGGCATAAATAGTCTCATATATTGTATATCTG
>NW_023419367.1:1747-2962 GCF_002922805.2 Oryzias melastigma
AAGAATGTGAAGTTTAGTTAATAAACATTTTTAGTGGCTTTTCAAAAATATATATATTAAAAAACATTTTTGTCGCAACTTTTCACGAAAGCTGCCGCAGTAACAGGCGTTTTTTAGAAAAATCGGCTGGAAATCCTGGAGGGTCTGAAAGGTCCACGTAGATAGTGTTTATGAGCTCCTCGTGCGCTGATAGGAGATCTCACCTTCGCCGAGAACCTTTTAGAGGACACTGCAACAACAAGAAGATCAGCCGTTAGTGACAAGTCAAACATAAACTGAAATAAACTTCTACTTGTGAGGAAAAGCCCAGATCTCTCACGGTCATGCTCACCCTGGAATATGATTTTGGTGCGGTCCAGAGGAGCGATAACTGTTTTGGCCACCGCTCCAGCGAACGCCCCACACAGCAGGGAGTCCACAGCAGACAGTTTGGGCCTCAGCTCCTGTTTAGACCGACACACGTCTCACCTTACAAACACATCAACTTCACCACAAAAACATCCCAATGACATTACAGTGATAGGGGAGTTTCCTGTTTTTATCTGGTTTATAGACGTCACATGCTTATCAGTGCCACTGCTATCTGTCAGGAGAAATTGGCTCAACTCTTCAGTCACAGAATGCACAAGACTGTTAACTGTTGACTCACAACAAAGAGAGAACACACCGTCCGGGCTTTAATCAAGGCGAGCCGTGTGTGTGAGTAGGAGTATTATAGTCATGTGGCGTGAAAACAAACATGTTTCACAACTCACACTTTCATTCATTTCACTGACTGGCCTGAAATACCTGGAGAACCACTCCAATGAAAACGTTTTTTAAACATGATCTTGTTTTTCTGATTATGAAAGGCTGTTACTGTATACTGTAAAGAAGATTAAGCTAAAATCTAATAGTGTGAATGTTCAGTAGATATTCTCACAATAGTGATTCTCCTGATGAGTTCTGTAAGTTTTTCAGCACATAAAAACTCAATCACACTTTCAGAGATTTCAGTGATCTTGGTATCAAAACATTCAACTCATTCAGGACATTACTGCCTGTGTTTTTGGTATTCATAAACTGTATAGTTTTTGAAAGGTTGAGCAAAATAGGAGAAGAATGAGAACGTCTTCAAATTTTCAAAATTTTAAGCATCAACAAGACTTTACATTCATGGGTTATGTTTTCATCTTTTATAGTAATCTTCAAAAAGAAATGGAGTTTAGCTAATAC
>NW_023419368.1:0-1334 GCF_002922805.2 Oryzias melastigma
TGTAGACTATACTGTTTAACAGTCAATGGACTTCTTCTGAAATGCAAATTATATAATTCATAAATAATTTCAATGTTATTGTGATTACATTGAAATGCTAAGAAGGCTCAGTGACCTGCAGTAAATGTTGGGAATGTTTTGCGTGTCATTCCCACAGATGAAAAGATCCATGATAAATGTACTGCAGACAATATCAACTGTAACACAACAAACAACTATAGGCTTATTTACAACGGTGGAAAAATTAATACCTTTTTTATTGACTGATAGGAGCTGGGAAGACGTGAGAAAAACACATTAAATCGATTAACACCTGATCTAACATTTAAACATTCATGTGGGGAAAGTCAGGGAGGGGTTGTTACAGAACTAACTGTGGTGGTTAATGATGCTGATCTACTCCAATGAAAACAATATTTTAGGTGTTTTTAACAGGAGGTCATATATGAACAAATTTGAGATAAAAAATGTGTTTCTGAGCATTTCTTTATTCAAACTAGAACTAAGATGTTTTATGTTGTGAAGGTTTGTGGCAGTTATCAGAGATCCTTGTAATTGTACATGGGAGAAGAGAAAACACATAAAACCTAACTTATCAGATTAAAAATTTTATTCAGTTCAGACAAATCTTCTAAGGACATTTGAAAAACCCTTTCCCGAAGGAGCCCCCAAATACATGTGTTTAGCTGTAGCATAAATCTAGCAAAGAAAAAAGTACAGGCTTGATAGATATATGAGATTCTTCATGATGAGTGTGAATCTGTTGCATTCTCTGTTCTATTTCTTGGGTTCAATCTTCCACTGCAGTTTGATGTCTGTCCTTCCACCACTGCTCAGCAATGATTGAAGCTTAAAGAAAATGGAGAAAAAAAAGAAACAGTGATAAATATAAATCTAAGTCACGATAAAGGAATGATGAGTCAGAAATCTACCTGCTCCAGAATCTGGGCTTTGACTTTTGGGTCGGTCAGGTCAGCATCAGTGTTGAATTTCATCCTCAAAGTTGTTTTCCTTTCTGTCTTTGGAACTGAACAGAACAGGAAAAACCGTCATAAAAGACCAATACATTACTTGTAAAATATGTCAGCATTTCTTTCAATGATCACCTTGCTGGCAGACAAAAACATATGGGAGGTCACAGAAACCATCAGCCCATTGATGCTGGGGATTCTCAAGAGCACAGTGCTCATTGTTTTTGTTGTTGTTTAATCCAGAGGGTAACCAGTTTCTGAAGGAGCTCAGGCTCCCATCAGACCAGGTCCAGGGTTCTCGATACAGACCAATCCAGACTATAGAACTGTTTGGTTTAGCCTTCAGAGCCTCCATGTTTTCCT
>NW_023419368.1:1831-2961 GCF_002922805.2 Oryzias melastigma
CACACGGTTTGCAAACGGGGGTTTGCAGCAGTAACGTGTTACAGGGGAACCGTCGCGCCTATTTGCATTTCTTTGGACTTTTTCAACTGGTTGGATCGGCTTTGTCCAGTGCAGACCAACTTTTGTCCGTCTAAAAGTTGCCGTCTCGGTTCGCTTGCAATGGAATCCTCAGGATTATTCAGGAGACCCAAAAAGTGGTGACACTGTGCATTTTGAAAAGAAAGTCTTTAAGACCCAATGAAAATGGTCTTTTTTGTGTTTTTAACATGTTCTTGTAGCATTTTTCTCATATTAGAGGACTTTTGTAAAATAATTTATGGATCAGAAAACTGGATGCTTGAAAATACTCAGAATAATGACGCAATAACTGTCTGGGCGTGCCAAATTACATGTTCTCTACTGCACTTGTACTGGGATAGATTCATGTAGACCTTCATTTTCCTCATCCAAGCTGGCATCTGGCTCACAACTGTACGACTGGATTGATCCAATATTGTTTCATTATTTTTGTGCTGCTCATGCTAGATTAAAGCTACAAGCAAACAGAGCACCCAGCAACAGGTGGGGGGAGGGGACTAAGCCAACAGTCCCACCCACAACCTAGAATTGTATTTCTAATGAACTACAGCCACATAAAAAATGTCCTAAAACAACAAAGGCCTTTTTATTTTGTCAAAAAACTTTATAGTCAGAATATCACTGGAAACTATTTTACCAAAAAAAAAAAATGGTTGAAGTGGGACTATAAAGACCCACTCTGATCATCTATAAATCTATCTTAAAAGCGACCTCTGTGGCCTTTTTAATATGATTTTCTGCACTAAAGGACGCACCAGATTATGAGGCATTTTAAACTCATGTCATATATAAGGCACACCAAACTATAAGGCACGTTAAGCAAGACAAGAGTCAAAAATAAGTTACATTTATTATCTGCATTTACTCTAACTGTAGAACTTGTTTGTAGCATGCTACACATTAACCACTTTAGAAGCGTTAGCGTAGTAGCAATACCTTTAAATCCAACATTGTTTGCAACACAAAATATAACAAGCATTACTGTGACTGTGCCAACTCTAAACTTTGTTAATGATACGAAAAAAAAAACAACATAGTATGATACTGCAACA
>NW_023419369.1:0-2960 GCF_002922805.2 Oryzias melastigma
TTTGCTATTTATTGTATTGAAGCACTGCATTGTGCTGAAGTCATTTACTTTAACTCTCTGTTCCCGTTCTTCCTCCACATCGTCTTGGTTATTATGAGCTGCTTAGTGACAACTCATTATCCTCGGTCTAGTTAAAAACTCATATTTTACGTTTTCTTGGCTAGATCTTTTTATCCTTACTCATTTTTCTTCATAATTCCGATTTTGATATATCATACTTCATTTCAGATTATGTTATTTTATCAAATCACATTTAATTATTTTTATCAAATGAACTTTCCATCAGTAAAGCAATATCTTCTTCATTTGGAGTCCTACACAGTTTCTAATCTCTCATTTGAAATCCTCAGTGTTCTCAATTTCATTGTCAGGACATTCAAGGTATCAAGCTATCAACCAAAAGTTAACAACTTATAAAAACAAGGTTGCTATAAATAAATTAACTAAAAAGACAAAGGACAACAGTATATAGTATCAAACTAAAGCTTAAAGCCAAGTATCTACTGAATTACAAAGAACTCCAGATGCTAAAAACTGACTAAAGGATAAGAAGCAACATATTTTGATAAAAAAAAAAAGTTTGCTTCCGCACATATCAGTTCAGATGTAAGATAGCTTTACAAAAGGAAATAAAACAAACCTATGTAAAATCAAACAAGAGATTTGTCATATTTTTACACACACACACACACACACACATATATAGTAAAGTTGTTCATTCATTCATCTTCCTTAGCTGCTTGTCCCTTTCAGGGTCACTGGGAGCCAGAGGCAAACCCGACTGCTGATGGGCAGAGGTTGGATACATCCTGAACAGGTCAGCAGTCTGTCACGGGACCTCAATCACACTATTCACACCTGGGACAATTGAGAGTAACCAATTAACCCATAAAGCATTTTTTAGACCATGGGAGGAAGCCAGAGTCCCTAGAGAAAACCCACACAATCACAGGGAGAAACATGAAAGCTCCACACAGGAAGATCCTCAGTTTTTCTGTTTCAAGTCCCCCAGTCGGGACTTGAAGTTCTTGCTATGAGGCAAGAGTGCTAACCACTGCTCCACCACGAAGCCATGTGAAATTATATGTAAAAAACAATATTTTTTGCATTCATAACCTAAAAATGGGATTTCAAACACCTAAGGCAGTCAAGGATATCCTCCATTCAGAACATCCGTCAATCACCGACATGTTTTTTTTAAAGCTTAATGAAGTTGTAAGTGAATCTTGTTTTTAATGTTCATTTTTCAAATATCAAAAAAGAAAATAATAAAAACCTAAGTAGTTACCGTAAACACAGGGGATTAAGTTTTACACTGACTAAAAACGTATTAAAACTCTATTATTAAAACTGTTTTAAATATAGAATTCAATACAAAAAGGAAGAATATTCACTTTACACTGTTTATTTGCAACCGTTCAAAGCTCAGAGCAAATGAAAAGAAAAAAAAAACGGAACTAAACTAAACTCCATTTGGATCAATAAACTTTACTGATTTGAAACTGAAAATACTGTAAAACAGATAGTACTACAAATAAATCATGGACGACTAGAGGCTCCCATCTGTCTGGATACATATTTTCGTTAACATCACAGCAAAACATCAGCTTTATCAACGCACTGAGGAAAGTATCGTCTTGAGGACAAAATCCACCCTCTACATGACTCTACTGTGATGTCATCACCAGCTGCATTTATGGTCTCTAGCAGGTCATTTATGGACACCGGTCATTAACCTTCCATCGCCAGGAAAAGAAAAGCTCCTCAACGGGATTTAGAAAAGGAGAGGAAAGAGGAAGATACTCCACAAGTATCCTGGTTCTGCAAATACCTG
This sequence comes from Oryzias melastigma, assembly GCF_002922805.2. Lineage (NCBI taxonomy): Eukaryota > Metazoa > Chordata > Actinopteri > Beloniformes > Adrianichthyidae > Oryzias > Oryzias melastigma. Next base: position 1,835 of record NW_023419369.1, read on the forward strand.
CCAGACTGCAGCAGAGTTCAGGAAGCCTACATCTTTTTTTAATGTTGAAACTACCACCTCTTTTCATCAGTGTATAAAGAGGCTCTCCTTAAAAATGTTTATGCAAATTGGAAAAGTTTAGATCATTTTGACAGACATGATAAAACAAATGAAAAATGATCGAAAGAAGTCAAAAGTGATCATTTTGCAGAGATTTGCACTTCATCAAATGCTTTGTGTCCAAAAATATGTACTATTGAATGAAATAAACACGGAAGTTGCACTAGCTGTTGTGAGAAGTTTAATTCTGTTGTGAAAAACGCACTAAAACGATGGAGGAAAACTGTACACTACTAAAACCTGAATACAAAGTGAAAATAAACCCAACAAACATAAAAGGAGAACAAAATAACATATCTTTTAATTAAAAAAATGATGTCTCAAAATTTTGAAATGCTACAGGGAACGAAATAAAGAGAGGCACATACATATAAAAATAAAATCATTAAATTGATTTAAAGTTGTCAGAAAAAAGAGAGAAGTCATCAGAAATAGTTTTTAGGCGTGTGTTTTCTTAAAAAAATAATAAGTTAAGATTTCCATTGTAATAGTAAAAAGAACCATTTAAAAGAAAACTAAAAAAAATGTTGTTGCAATTTAAAAACCACAACTAAGCATCCAAAATACCCTCCAGATATCATAGACTATATTTTGTGTAACTTGAACAAAAACTTTTTTGCTACGATTGGGAAAAAAAAGAGGACTTCGGTATCTTGAAAATAATCTTTAAAGTGATCAAAGCTTTCAAACAAAAACCAATGATAAATTACATATACTTGCATAGCACTCTTCTACCTTCCTCAAACGCCTAAAGTTCCTTTACAGTTACATTCACCCATTCACACAAACATTCACAAACGGATGGCACTTCTGCTGCCAAACACTGATGCCAACATATAACAAGAGGTATTGTGGGGTTCAGTATTTTATCCAACCACAATTCAACACATGAGTGTGAAAGGTGAAATTCAAACCAACATTCCTGCGATCAAAGGTCGACCATCTGACCACTAATGATCAAATAAAAAATAAACATGTAAGCATAGGAGTAGGGTATGAGAATAATATGGGAAAGTGCTAAATCGTT
>NW_023419370.1:0-2960 GCF_002922805.2 Oryzias melastigma
TAATTTCAAAACATTGTTCTGGTTTCTCACAGCCCGAACCTACGACAACCTGGACGCCTGTGTGGTTGTGAGGTCTCCTGACTTGGCAACAGCTGCGTCCCTCATGGAGGTGGGTCTGATTTGTTGTTATCTCATCCATCACAGAATTAAACACAAAAAGTCCAAACCTGATAGTTATAGGAAAACTACACCTCTAAAGATGACATTAGCTTTTCCTCCTTTCCTTTTGCTCACTTTTACGTGGCTTTTGACATATTTCCTGTTCCACTCTTATATTATTCTCTCAGCTTTCTTTACAGTGTAGTCAGTTTTAAAACAGTCCTGTCCAACCCTGAGATCTTTCTGTGTGACGTCTCTCTCTGCAATGTTTTCTGCTGACTTTCCTCAACCTAATTGACTAAACTCACCTGATCCAGGTAGCGAGACGTGCAGAGAATATAAATATTTTCCAATAATCTCCTGAAAATCTTTCTTTTTTAATTAACAAAACTTTACTTATTGTTATAGTTTTAACTTTTTAGGTTAGATTATTTATTTGAAGGTAAAAATTATAGTAAATTAGGTCAGTTTAGGAAGAAATTATATATATATTGTCACCTTTGGGTATAACATTTGGCTTTTCCCTTATTGTACTTTTTAACCGTGTTTTATCTGTTTCTTTATTCTCTCGTTTGTCATGTTATATAAAGTTTTAGTTAGTTGCTTTGAGCCTCCTAATCTGGTTTTATGGTCTTTATGGTGTTTGACTGAGGTCCGGTTAGATCGTCGTCTCACTGATACTGATGTGTCAACAGGTAGAGCCTAAAGATGTGATGGTGTGCCTGACCACTCGGACCCTCATCACGCGAGGGGAAAGTGTCACCACGCCCCTCAGCATGAACCAAGGTCTGGATGTCAGAGATGCCTTCGTCAAGGTATTACTTCCTAAGATGAGTTCACGACCTTTGTGGTTGTAGGTGGAGCTTTAGGTTCAATACTCAAGTCCATGCTGATCAATTTAACAAACCAAATGATCAGAATCAAGTACAAAACACAAATATATACAAGTAAATCAAATTCTGTTAAATAAGTGTTTTATAATCATTTATACATACATATTTTAGACTACGTTTTTAAACTGCAAAGAATTGGGACTTAATTTTAATTCATCGCCAACTCATTCCATAATTTCACACAGAGAGCTGAGACACCTCTCACCTTAACATTGGTCCAAATTTTAACCTGTTCAAAGTAAAAAAAAAGACTCTTAAATTTTAATAACTAACTCTTAAAGTAAAGAGTTTCTGTATGTTTTTTGGAACTAAATTATGTTTAACCCTATAATCAATTTCTAGTACTTGAACATAAACACTTTCCTTTAATTTTACAGCAAACAATGGAAAGTAGGCTAGACTAAACTACAAAGCACACTTATTATTTTTAAAAATAGAAATAATGAAAGACATTTTAAAAGCTATTAAAGTGAGTGTGAGAAGAAAAAAATTCTTGTTTTCATTTTCTCAGGTGAATCCTTCCCTCACAGCAGACCCTCAGATACTTTTACCCCGTACCTCAAATGGGTTTGTCTGCAGTTTCTGTGGTGGCTCCACTTGAGTTTGTCCACATAAGTGGACATTCACTGGGTAGGCTCGCTATGCTATCAGCCACCAGGTGGACCGCGGAGCTTGCTAGCTCAATACAGCAGAGCTCACTAGCTCAAAAAACGGAAACTTGCTAGCTCAATACAGTGGAGCTTGCTAGCATGCTACAGTGGAGCTCACTAACATGCTACAGCGGAGCTTGCTCGCATGCTATCGTGGAGCTTGCTAGCATGCTACAGTGGAGCTCACTAACATGCTACAGCGGAGCTTGCTACCATGCTATCGTGGAGCTTGCTAGCATGCTACAGTGGAGCTCACTAACATGCTACAGCGGAGCTCTCGAACTTGCTACAGAAGAGCACGCTATCATGCTACAGCGGAGCTCACTAACTTGCTACAGAGGAGCCCGCTAACATGCTACAGCGGAGCTCGCTAACTTGCTACAGCGGAGCTCGCTAACTTGTTACAGCAGAGCTCGCTAGCATGCTACAGCAGAGCTCATTTGTACGTTAGCTGTCCACTGAGCGGCTGGCTAGCGTAGTGAGCCAACCCACTGAATCCCCACTTATGTTAATGTTTCAAACACAGGAGGGGACAAACCCAATTGGGAACCAAATTGTCTGCCCACTTTTAAACCATATGGGGCCCTCTTGGCCTTGCAGGCTGGGTAGCTCTTTAAAGTAAGTTAGTAATAAAGTAAAAAATAAAAAAAAGGAAAAAAAGCTTTAACTTTCTTCAAATTATTCAGGAAGAATTATTATTTATGGCACACTCAGCTAGAAGGAGGATTTGCTTTTTTTTTAAACAAATTGAAGGATTAATGATAAAAATAAACAATGAGTTTGACTTTCTTATTTAGCTCTGATTTAATTTGGTTTCTGGCTGAGATGTACCACACATGGTAAAATAAACTGGTTTTTTTTTTATTTAATTTTTTTTATTTATTTTTTTATTAAAGCTGACATGACATGATCTACTACTACATTTGCTGCATTCAGATGGGGCACAGGGTGTCTTTTATTTTGAAAGGAAGTCATGTGACCCCTCTTACAGAAGTCTTAAACTATTTCGAATTAAAAAAGGGACATTTTCTCTTTATTTATTTATTTATTTATTTATTTATGCTCCCCCAACACAATAGTTTATGTATCAAAATAGTAACAACATAAATAGCGTCTTATTTTTGTAAACAGTGAAGTCAGATTTTGAGAACTCCTTAAGTATAAACGATTGCAGACGGTAAGGAGTCTATCAGGAAACATTTGCACAGATAATTACGATTTTTTTTTATGGGGGGGGGGCTCAAATTTCTCCTGACTGTCTGCTGACTCCTATCAGGGGATCTACGGGAGGCTGTTTGTGTGGATCGTCGATAAGATC
>NW_023419371.1:0-2958 GCF_002922805.2 Oryzias melastigma
ATATCATCTCCATTTCACTGCTACGGTTTTCTTTGAATAAAACTTCAATTATACTGCAAGTCATCTCAATAGGAGACGAGTAAGAGAGATATAGTATTACCTTTCCATCAAACTCCTTTTGACAGGTGACCTTTGACCCGCACATTCCAAAGTGATGACGTAACAATTTGATATAAACTTTATATCAATTTGACATAAAGTTTATATCAAATTGATATAAAGTTTATATCGATTTGATATATAGTTTATATAAAGTTTATATCAAATTGTTACGTCATCACTTTGGAATGTGCGGGTCAAAGGTCACCTGTCAAAATGAGTTTGATGGAAAGGTAATACTATGTCTCTCTCTTGTATGTCGCAGACCAAGGAGAAAGTATCTAGATTTCAGGTAGTACTGGCCAGGATTAATATGGACAATAATTAAGAAGAGTAGGGTAGTGTTCTCTTGGGCTTTTGTGAAGACATAAACTTTTCTCCATCTGTGCATTGTCTCTTTTAAAAATCTGACTTATATTTCATAATTTTACACGTTTTTCACTGTAAAAGTTTGAATTAAAAACAATAATTTACAATTGTACCTCAAATATTTTTCGTTTATTTTTCTAAAATTGTTTTATATTATTCTCGTTAGATTGTGACTATTTTCTTAAAGTTTTATAACCTTATGCTTATAAAACTTTTCTTTTAATTTCACAACTTCCTTCTCATTAAATCTTGACTATTTCTTCATAATATTACAGTTTTATTCTCTTACATTTTTTACTTTTTTCTTTCAGTTTTATGACTTCATTTACAACTTCTTTCTCTTTAATCTTGACAATTTTCTCACAATTTTACAATTTCTTTCTCATACATTTCATAATTTAGCAATTTTATTTTTAATTTTACTTTTTCTTGTAAAATTTTGACTGTCATCTCATAATTACAGACTTTTTACCTATAACTTTTTGAACATTTTTAATATTTTATCAAAATTCTACAAACATTTTTTTTGTAATTTTAAATATTTGAAATAATTGTATTATTTTTTTCCTTTAAACATTTTGTTTATTTTTCAAATAATTTAACAACTTTATTTTGCATGATTTAATACTTTTTTTCCCCTAAAAGTTTTGCTTTTCTCACAACTGCATGACTTTATTTTTGTAAAATTTTGCCTATATTCTCATTTTTTTTCGCAACTTTAATCTCTTTTTTTTCTGTTTTAGTTCAAAAAATGCTGAAGAGAAAAGGCAGATTTATATTCTGTAATCTGGGGAAAATATCTTTACTACATGACTGTCAAATGAAACAATGTTACACAACTAATAAAGAAAAAATCTTACTATTTCAGACTAATGACAGCATCCTTGAGGTCTATTTGAGCACAGAACCACAAATCCTCAGGACATACGGGAACATCCAGGAACTAACATTTAAACCACCTCCTACTGACAACCATAACAACTTAAGGAACTAAAAAAAACCCTCATGCAAGTCAATGTCATGCCTGGCTTTAATAACCTTCCACCAAGAATAGAAGCACATCTGAAATATTAATGGAGACCATGTCAAGTGCAGCCCAGAATAAACACGTGGAAACGGCTACTGCTGAGGCTTTCAGAGCCCCAGTCCGATGTCTTCAGTTCATGCTGTATCACACATCCAAACATGGACTGTGTGAAACGTCTACAACTTAAAGATGTACCTTTAAATGTTTAGACTTGAACAAAATGGTAGATAAACGGATTCTTTTTATGGTGACGCAAAGGAGGATTTGAAATCCTCCATGGAGGAGGGAAGGAGTCAGCCGAGAGGTCATCCAATGACTTTTTTTTTGTTTTGGGGCTCCTGGGAAATCAGGTGGCCACGGCGTCGGGGTCAGAGGGGTCAGCGTGTGCTGCTCCACAAGGTTCAAGGATCCAGACCTCCTTTTGTGCTGGGGTCAACCTGCTTTACACCCGTAATCACAGAGAGCACACAAGGAAAGTTGGAGAGGAGGGAAAAAAAAAGAAAAGAAGAAAATTGTGTCGTCTGGCGAGCAGCTTGGTTGTTCACCTTTCGCCCTTGAAAGCCCTCCGTTCGACAGACCGAGCCGGGAATAGGACAAACATTCAAAACGGGTACAGAGGAAATGAGGGGACGATCTTCACACTGTGATACAGACCGTGTAGAGCAGGGGGGTCCAAACTTTCTATAAACCATTCAGCCTGCATTCCTTTTTAATGACATTAATGTAAATTAACTATGGATTGATCATTTTAATACAATGGTATGCTTTTTACTTTTTCAGAAGGAACACAAATACATCATTGTTACCAATATTACTGTGACATTGTTAATGTTTTTCCATTCCCAGTTAGCTTGTAGTTAGTATGTCACATCTGGTAGTGAATATATTGAACTCCTTGAAAACAGCTACAGTTTCTTGATGAATTCAGTAGATACAATATGCCAACATCCACTTTCCTTTTTTATTTCCAGCTTAAAAAGAAGCTTAAAAAGTGTCACCAAATGGTCGAAATACAAGTTTATGAGATATCATAGTACTGACTTGCATGACAGTCGGTTAAAATGTGAACATGGCTGGTGTAGAGCTTGAAAATGGAGGATTTTTTTTATTTTATTTTTTTTACTTCTTTTGATCTATTTTAGTGGTCTTTTATTTATGATTATGCCGCTCTTAATTTAAAAAAAAACTGTAGTTTTCTAGAACATAGTTTCTTGCATAGCCGCAGTAGTTCACTAAAAATTCACCTCTGAGTTGTGGGAGGAGCAATCCCTCTCCCCTCCCCATTATTAAGAGTTCCTTCTGTTTCCATACTCTCCCACTATCTTAATGCCACACAAAACCCCAATATAGGTCTTCTGTTATTAGGAAAATGCTACAAAAACATGTTAAAAACGCACAAAAGATCATTTTCATTTGAGTGGGTCTTAAAAACCCAAATTGCTCCATGTTTTTTTTTTTTTTTT
>NW_023419372.1:0-2988 GCF_002922805.2 Oryzias melastigma
ATCATATTCTTGAAAACAAAAAGGCTTCTGTCCTGTGTGAGTTCTCATGTGTGTTTTGAGATTAGATAATTGACTAAAACTTTTATAACATTCTTGGCAACAAAAAGGCTTCTCTCCTGCATGAGTTCTCATGTGTCTCCTGAAACCATATAGGTGACTAAAACTTTTATCACATTCTTGACAACAAAAAGGCTTCTCTCCCGTGTGAGTTTTTATATGTAAATTAAGACTAAACATTCGACTAAAACTTTTTTCACATTTTTGACAACAAAAAGGCTTCTCTCCTGTGTGAGTTCTTATGTGTCTTTTGAGATCAGATATCTGCCTAAAACTTTTTTCACATTCTTGGCAACAAAAAGGCTTCTCTCCTGTGTGAGTTCTCAAGTGTAAATTAAGACTAAACATCCGACTAAAACTTTTATCACATTTTTGACAAAAAAAAGGTTTCTGTCCTGTGTGAGTTCTCATGTGTAAATTAAGACTAAACATTCGACTAAAACTTTTATCACATTCTTGACAAACAAAAGGCTTCTCTCCTGTATGAGTGCTTATGTGTCTTTTGAGATCAGATATCTGACTAAAACTTTTATCACATTCTTGACAACAAAAAGGCTTCTCTCCTGTGTGATTTCTCACGTGTCTCTTGAAACCATATTGGTCTCTAAAACTTTTATCACATTCTTGACAACTAAAAGGCTTCTCTCTTGTGTGAGTTCTCATGTGAATTGTTAACTGTGACAAGTAACCAAAACTTTTACCACATTCTTTGCAGACATGACGTCTTCCATCAGACTCAGCTCCCATGTGGGCAGACACATCGTGTGGAATATTTTTTCTTTTACCAGCCTTAACAGAGGAAAGTCTCTTTTCTTTAGAAGATTGTTTGTGCTTCTCAACTGAAGTTTCTCTCTTGGATTTTTTTCTAACATCAGAGTCACACTGACCTTCTGACATGTGAGAGCTGGCCACACTTTGGACATGACTTCTGTCTATTCTCTTCCTCTGATCTCTGTTCTGTGGCTCTGTCTCTTCATCTGTAGTTGATGTTGATTCTTCATGTTGGTTTCCTTCTTCATCCTGACTCTCAGTTACACTGAAGCTCTTCTGTTTGTTTAGATCTGATTCACTGTGATCATTTTCCTCATAAGAAGGAATCTTCATCAAGGTATCAGTCTCCTGCTTTAGATCAAGCTGCTCTTCATCCTGACTGATGTAGATGTTTTCTTGCTCCTCCTTAATCTGTGGACGTTCTTGTTTCACTTGTTCCTCTTTAATCTGTGGAAGTTCTGGTTTCTCTTGTTTCATTTCAATCTGTGGAAGTTCTGGTTCCTTCAGTTCCTCTTTAGTCTGTGGAGGTTCTAGATCATCTTGTTCCTCTTTGAAGTTCCTGTGCTGGTTGCAGAGATCTTCCTCTTCAGTCACCCAATGCTGGGGAAGGACTGCAGGAACACAAATACTAGAATTAATCCTTTTAAAGAACTTGGCGTATTATTAAGTATGCATCCATCTTCTAAACCTGCATTATCCAGTTTGGGGTCATGGGACTCCTAGAGCTCAACTTGACTACTGTTGGACAAAGACAGGGTACACCCTGGAATGGCAGACAGTCCGTCATATGACAACACAACACACACTCACATCCATATCTAAGGGACAATTTAGAATCACCGGTTAACCTATAAAGTATTTTTTTTTTTTTTTGCTTCCAGGAATATGCCACAACGCCACAGAGGCAAAGAGCAGCTGCACATCAAAACTCTACAAACTGCAAAGAGTAAATATTGTGAAAAACAATTCCTGATCATGTCCCTGAAAAACCCAGTAATGGAGGATTCCAAGGATATCAAGAAGTTACTTGACTTTCTGCTGGAAGAAGTTGGGTCCAATAAAACTCAACATGAGCAAATTCTGAAAGTGGTGGTGGGAGGGGGGCAACTCTGAGCTCTGCATGAGCAGACTGTTAACTAGGCTTGGACAGCATTGAAATTTTAATACCCTCAATATTCCTCCACATTTTACCTCAGTATACAGTATTATCATGACTAATGAGGAACTTGGTAAGCACCACGTCAGTGGCATTACCAAACTGCTGGATTTGGCTCCACCATATGAAATGGAATTCCAAATACAATTATTTGGAAACAACAGCAACATGAAATGGTTGGATTAACCATTTTGGAAATAATTGAACAAATATATTGGGAAAGTATTTTTTTCAACCAGAAGCAAATCTAAAGATTTCTAACCAGAAAAACAAGCATACCTGTATTTACTTCGTCTGGCTGTAACCCGGCCCATTGCGGTCCGACCACTTTACCTGTGGTGCTGAAAACGTGCTCAGATGAACAGCTTGTAGCGCGGATGAAAGTCCCCAGTAGATTATTTTTTTAAATGTTTTTTTAGAAGTGAAAATTTAAACCACAATAAGTTCCACTGAACATTCAAGCGGCTTTAGGTACAGTGCTGACCTGCTGATTCACATTTCCGGTTTCAAGTATTTACAGAATTTCTTTTGGTCATGTGACTCCTCCGGTTCGTCACAAAAAGTTAACTCAAGACACTTGTATTAAACTTTTGCTTCCGAAGGAGCTGAGAGAGCTGTGGGAATTTCCCAGGAGGGGAGCGCAGTTGAAGAGTACGCCAGCCCGTTTGCTGGGGAGCTACTGGGGGTTCTTCATATTCATGGTGGTCTCCAGTCACTAACACCCACGTATAAGGTGGAACATTCAAAATTGTTTTAATTTAATATTTTTTTTTTTGAAAAAAAAAATATTCTTTATTAAAGTTGACTTTTTTATGATGGTTTTGAAGATGATACCATGTCTATGGTTAGAGACTTATGATATTACCTTAATACTGTTCAAACCTACAACCTACCGTGAAGTAAGGCTGGGCAATACGCCCAAAATATAAAATCTCAGATTTTTTTCATTCCAAACTCCATATTTGGTTTTAGTCGATCTTTTCTTTCTCCTTTTACCTTCTTTA
>NW_023419373.1:0-2949 GCF_002922805.2 Oryzias melastigma
ACTAATCCGTCTATCAGTTTTCCTCGGTGAGAACGTCCGTTTACCGAGGAGCTTCCTCATTCACACCTTCTGATGCGCTGCAATCCAAAGCTCAGGTCAAAGCTTACTGTGTGCAGAAATGTGAGGAAAAAACTCACAGTAGGAGCTGTGATGTCCTTAGACATGCACGGTTAGCCCAGAAAGCTGCTTCACACTCAAAAAGAAACCAAATTATCACTTTAAGCAACAGAAAAAACTACAAAACCAGATTTCTGCCCCATGAAGACAACATTCCTCTGCTGTTTGATGCCTTTAACTCTATCTGGTCTACTCACCATCAGTTTTTGACAAACACAAGAGTCAAAGTCTGAGCTTCTTAACATGGTAATCAGGTCAATTAATTATGGAGCTTAATGAGAGAGAAGGGGGCCGGATCAAAAGCCTGCGGGGTTCAGATTAGCAGCTTCACAGACACGTTTTTCACCGAGCTCTCGTGCAGCTCGGACTTCTGCCTGCAGGAACACAAGCACCATCTCCACAGATACATCACAGCCATACCTTCACAAGCCTCTAAAAGCATCAAACGGCTCCGCTATTGATCGCTACTCTGCTTTCACTTGGAAACCAAAGACTTTCCCCAAGTCTCCATTTCTGTCTTTAGAAGAGCTGCCCGACTCAAATCCTCTGCAGCTAATGCTGCAGATACCAACTCGTAGTCGGATTAGTGAGTCTGACTCGTGCAGTCAGCCCAGTCATGCAGCAGTTATTGATTAGAAGCTGCATTATAAAAGCAGAAGCTCTTCTTATTAGGTCCTTCCTTCCTTCTTTACTTGTCAGGAAGCGTTTGTGGAAGACCCAAAATCAGGAGACCGGGCAAGAAAAGTAAAACATTTAATAAACCGAAACACGGTAAAAACCAGAGAAACTAAAATGTTGACTGAATAGAACAGATGACCAGACACTTAAATAGTTTGAGGGTAAATAACTGAAATGAAGACAGCTGTGAACACGCCTGAAACTGATGTGACAGAGGGACAAAACCTAAAACATAACTGACCAGAAACCAAAGTCCAGTCTTCACAGTACCCCTCCCCAAAAGGGCAGATCCCAGATGCCCCAAAACAAAACACTTGGCAGGAGGGGGCAAAAAAAGAAGGAGGTACCTCCACCAACACTTCCTGACACTACTGATGTTTTTGTTTATTTTGACTGGTCAAAGCTTTTGTTTTGCAGAACAATAAAGGAGCCCATCTGCTAATGGTTCTACAACCTTCTCAGGTCCAAACCCTCTTTATCAACACTGCTGTAAACTCCAGGTTCACAGTTCGTGTACTGCTGGTACTCACCAACTTCATCTTTTCTGATTTAACTAGACATTCAACACATTTACCAAACTCATATTTGTGATGGTTCAGTCTGTTTAGGAACAGATCTGAAATGTTTATCTCATGGAAAAAAGGTTTGATCTTATCGCTGCGTAAAACATTAAAATGTTTCAATGTGAATTTTTCATTTATATAAGTTACAGATAACTCTTTCAGACATAAATACTTTCTCATCTCATCCTTGTTTTGGTCTCTGTGTTTTGATTCTCCATGTTTGATAGATTAATTAAGACAATTAAAGGAGAAAGTCATCAACCAGAAGTTATTGTAAAATAAATAATAATGAAAGCTCTGGACTTTTCTGACTGTTTTAATACTTTTGGGCCATTAGGAACCATCTTAAAGCATAATTCTAACCACTTCTTTACATCCTCTCAGCTGTTTCCTGTTTCTTTTCTTGGATTTATCTTTACATTTTCATCCTGTGGAACTAAAAATCAATCTTTCCTTTGTTCTTTCCCATCTGCTGCCTGAGAAGATCTCAGAACGGACACTTTCTGCTCATCTGGTCAGAAGAGATGAGAGGGAGCGGAGTCGACGCCTTTGAGGAAAAGTAAAGGAGAGACATGGAAGACAGGGAAGAATGACCTTCACACATGGACAGAAGAGGGAGGGGAGGGGGGTTGCCTGGCAACCTTTAAAGGCCCAGGACCCTGAGGTTGGTCCGGTCCCTGTCAGCTGCTGGCTGTCATGACTTGCATGATCACAGGGACGGATCTACTGTGGGGATCTGTGCTCCATAAATCATATTCGAACCATCAGAGATAAAACCATCAGAGTCTGATGACTTTCCAGCTGAGCGCCTCGAGTTTGATCATCCATCAAGAATGGCTCTTCATGGCTAACTTAAATTGGTACGTTGAAAAGTTAAAAACTTAATGTGCATTTACACTCACTAAACAACACCAAGCTTCACTTGCAAAATAAGATTCTTGTTTTCTTTGTTAGTTCTGTAAAAGTTTAGATCAGCCTTCATATCTGCCTAAATGGATGATCTGAGGAAAAACTCTGGTATATGGAAGCGCTGGGTGATAGAAAAGTGTCCACAGTGCCATATCGATTCTATTGGTTTTTTTGTTTTTATTGCTAAACTTTTGTACAAAAATGTGTTTTCCTGCTAATGTTACTTGAAAAAACAAAGTAAGATAAAGTAATTAATTACATTTTTGTCTTTTCTTTCAGAGAATAACTGAAAATATACTTTATTGTGGTATACTTTGATATATATTGTTATTGTGATATAAAATAATGTATATCGTGGTACACAATTTGTTTCCATATCGCCCAGCACTGGTATACAGCATTTCCTCATTTATTATGGGAAAATACGTTCCATACAATAAACGTTTAACTGCCACAATAAAACTGTCAGCATTTTAAATGAATTTGTTTTGTAACATTTTTATTTTACATATTTAAATATTTTACTTTTGTATATTTCAGGGGGAGGAATCTTTGTTTAAGAGTTCCATATGAAGAGATTAAAGAAAATGAAAAGTTTTGACAGAAAAGACTGAGAAGAAAAGAAGTTTTAACATTTATGAAGCTGTGATAAGAAGTTTTCTTGCTTTTTTTTTTTTGGTGA
>NW_023419374.1:0-728 GCF_002922805.2 Oryzias melastigma
GTTAGCTCAAAAAATTAGAAAAAACGTATTTGTACAAAAAAAAAATCTCCCTGAAAAGGAGCACAAATACATTTATACCAATACATTACATATAAAAGACAACTTTAACAAAACTATTATCAAGCCTGTTTTATATCTACAGATAAGAGACAGGATATCAGAAATGTTAGCTTCACTAGAAACAGTTTTTCTTAGAAAGACAGAATTACATCGGTTTAGAAGTTCTGGGGCCTATTCAAGAAAACACCTGATCCTACCTGGTTTTCTCAGCTTCTTCAATCTCTTCCTCATTGGTTTAATCTGAAACAGCGAGACTTCCTGCTTTGAATCTCCAGTCATCTTAATGTCTGGGCAAGCTTTAATACCGGTTGCTAACGAAAACTGACACATTTTCTTTCGGTTTTAGGCAAAAAAGTTCCATGATCTGCTTCATCAGGATCAGACGATAAAGAAAGTTTATGGTTGCTATGGACTACCACCTTCAAGGAAGCTGCCAGTTTGAATCAATCTTCTTTATTATTAGTTATATTAAATTGTAAAAAAGGCCAGTGAGAACAAATAAATCAGTTTCTTTATTGGTTTTTAGCTCAAAATGAAGAGTTTGAAGTCTACAAACAATTGTCAACTGGATCGAGTCTCACTTGCTCAAAGGTTACAGAAGAAGGAACTACAGATCACTTGGCGGGGGGGGTTAGAACTACAGAGAGGAGATCCCTCCGACACCAGAG
>NW_023419374.1:1500-2952 GCF_002922805.2 Oryzias melastigma
ACGAGATCACTTTTGACGAAAAGTCTATGTAAACGCGCAAAAACGCCTGTTTCAGACTTCCACAAATACAGCGTTTGAGAAACTTTCTACGACTGTTTCAGGCTTTACGTACAAACGACTGTTTTAGTGCGAAATAAACTTTGACCAATCAGAGACTCAGATTTTGTAGTGACGTATTGATGGCGTCCCTTTAATTCGTGGAAATGCCAACCGTTCAAAAAGCAATCATGGAGGATAAAGTGATACTTGTGGTTTGTGTCCGAACAGAATTCTATGAGACCAAATCTTTCAAATATCGGAATAGAGCTGAGATAGAGAAAGTCTGAGGCAACAATCAAGAACCAAGCCTCTTCTAACCGTAGGTGGCGGACATGTGCTACTTGTTGTTCACGTTTTGGCATTTCCCTTCAGGGGTTCCACTTTTAGCTTTCACCTGTTCAGACATTTAGTTTGGCGGAAAGTTTTCCACCAGATGCTTTTCCTGACACAACCTGTAGTTTATCTGGTCTTAAGACTTAGGTCCCCTTGTGAATCCATGGTTAGGCAGTTGTATGGATGGTCTTGACTAAGGACCAACATTGGATTAGGTAAAAAAAGAAGAAGAAGAAGAAGCCCCTCCCTGCTTGTCTAGTGTGAAAACTGTGGGTTACACTTCGATTACTGCGTTTTTAATGTATTAAGAGATTTTGGTCTCATTCTTTTTTTTTACGGTTTTGCCCCGTTATGCCATAATTTTACTATGAAACAACATTCATTTTCATTGGAAACTAGATGTGTGTAAATTTGAACACTGTTGGCTAAACACACATTCAAGAGCCCCTGGTGTTTGACCTCTACTGAGAATCACAACAAAGTTAATGTTGTTTTCTGAAACCTCAACAATCTTCTGTATGACCTCATCTGAAGTTTTCCTGTTTTATTTTTATTAATCTCAGCTTTTCTCTGGGTCTCTGCATTCTGTTACCATAAATAAACAAAAAAAACACATGATGCAGTTCCAAAAACGACCACTAGAGGTTGGTTTTATAAGAGAAATGGACTCGTGTTCCAAACATGTTCTTGTCCATTTTTTTAATGGTATTTTTTGTTTATCCAGTTAATTTAAGTTATGAACTGACCAATCAGACACTTCATTTAAAGTGTTTGATCTCATATCTAACATTCAAAAGATTTCTCTTAATTTTCTGAAAGCTCAACAAAAACGCAGCGTGACTTGATGATTTTAGCACAAAATAAAAAACAAATTAAACGTTTGGACAGCTTCCCAGAGAAATAAAAAAGTTAAAAAAAAGGAGATTTTTAACGGCTTCAACTTTATTTCTAATCATTTTTAACGATTGTAATGAGTTAAATACAATCTGAATGTGAAGTTTATGTTTGTGTTCTTATGGAATAAGAACTGATGAAGGGGTGTGGCCTTCCAACATGCTCGCTTCTCGTTGGCAAGAGTGG
>NW_023419375.1:0-2952 GCF_002922805.2 Oryzias melastigma
TTCTGGCTACTTTAGGCTTTTCTTTTCACGTTTTTTATGCTGTTTCGGAGTTTGGCTAATAGTTGCACGCTGCCTATTTTGGCTAATTTAGGCTTTTTTTCAGTTTTTTTTAGGCTATTTTGAAGTTAAGCTATTGTTTCAATTAAATGCTAGCTGTTTTGGCTAACAAAAGGTTTTTTTTTGACTAATTTGGCATTTAACTAATATTTTAGCTGGCTATCAGCTTCAGCGTTTTCAACTATTTACTTCAGTGATTCCAGCTTTCAACGTTAGCATTTTCATCCATCAGCTTCAGTGTTTTTATCTATTAATTTCAGCATCTTCAGCACACAAATTCAGCAAACAGCATTCACGCTAGCATTATCACAGGTATAGCACTATGTATCTAGTTCATAACTATGTTAAAAAGTTACAGTTTTAAAGTTTTAAAGTTTTTAACTTTAGAGTGTTCAATAAATGTTTATCCTGTTAAGCCCGCGACCTAAGGTGCGTTTTCGATTTTGGCCCCTTGTGCGGTTGAATTTGACACCCCTGGTTTAAGAGACGGTCAAATATCTCAAAATGTCACGGCACTGTGACCTAAATGCAAGTTGATATCGAAATAAAATGAAATGAAGCTTTATTTGTCATATGCAATATCAACACAGGTCAATTCTACAGTGAAATGCTTGTGATGAGAAGCCAGTGAACTCGCCATAAACAATACAAGTAAAAAGTAATAGGTGATAAAGTAAAGGTTTTTTTAAAAAGTAGTGGTGAAAAAATATATATACATAATACAAAGGAGAGGGATTTAAAGAGAGAAAGGCAAAGAAGGTGATGATCACTCAGTGGCACATTTTAGGGTGACAGGCAGGGATGAAGCACTTATGAAATCGGACGATAACTGAGCAACCACACGGTGGTGGCGCCGGTGTCGCCAATTGGACGATGTCTCCAGACGGCGGCCGTCCATATCAAGTCCCACTGGCCACCAGCTGCTCGGTAGCCTGACGGTACATAGAAAACGGACCATTCTTCACGCCTGATGTCCGCCGTCTACATTCATGACCCTTGTGCTATCCAAGGCATGTTTACATTGAAAGTGGGGTCATCTGGACCCAACATGAAAGTGGGCTGAATTTTTTTTTCTCAACAATTTTGCGCCTCCTGAGGCCTTTTTAGATGTTGTAAATTGTTTCTTTTGAACTCTGAAATGTTTGTTTCTTTGTCCCATCCAAGGAAGAAAGAAAGTTATGATAATATGTGAGGAACCATTAACTTTTAATCATGAGAAACCTGTGAAAGTCCAGTTCTCAGGGTGTTCAGAGGGTTGAATGCTAATGTGGGCTTAGATTTTCATCTCTGTGTCCACTAACAACGTTACTGAGACTATAAACTGGTCAGTTTTAAATAAATTTAAGTTTCCTGAATGAGCTTGCTTTACTAAAGACATGTCGTAGTTTGTTTTGACATTGTGGCATCAAATTACACAATAAAGTAAAACACATTTTTATATCCTCAAATTTGGCCACTTTTTTATTATTATTTCTATTTGTTTTTATTATAATTTTGGCCACTGTTATACGGAGAGAAAATAGACTCACTCTGATTTGTTTGTGCGTAATTCTTGATTTGTAACTCATATAATACTTTTTGTCCTCTCCAGGCAGCGGAATCAGCGACGTGTTAGATTCCATAGATANAAAATACAATTTACGCATGCACAAATTTAAATTACAACACCTTGAAACTAATTACACACAAAAAACGTAAAAAATATACAAGAAATCACCTCTTACGCAACACATCAGTCACGCACGAATCTATCGTGAGACTCTTTTCACGTCTCACTGATTCATCCGTGAGTGATGCGTTTACATACTACTAGAATGCTCGTTCACCAGAGTTTTCATGCACGAATCAGAGTGAGTCTATTTTCTCTCCATACTCTTAGCTGTGAATGAAAAACAAAATAAAAAAAACACGTCACATTAACTTCAATATATATGAAGAAAATTGCTCTTAGGTTAATTTCAAATTACAAAAAGATAAAAAAATAATAATAATTCCGTATTTTTAATTTTTACAACACATTTTTTTCTCGCTTACAGAAGAAGAGAAAGCTGTTAAAGGGATTTGTTTCCATTCTATCAACATTCTCAGCACAATCCTATAAGTAATAGGATATTTCTGGAAAGAGCTCCAATTCAAAGATTGTGAACAGCAGGAGGCTGGAATATCAGTTTGCAAAAGACAGGAAATACATAGAAACTCTACAAACAGAAGAACACAGAAGGCTGGAGGCTACAACTGCAGAAGTTTAGAGGCTGGAAGTGAGACAGACGCTTTATAGCACACACTGCAGCTGCTAAAAACATTTCTCTATTGTTGTTATCCCGAGATAACCAAACAATTATGTCATTATCTGGAGATCACAGCAGTCGTCTTCTCCAGAAAACATCATTATTTGTCTCGTCGTTGAGAATTAAGTGCTTACGCTTTGCAGATATTATATTTGTATTTGACATTAGAGAAGCTGCTGGTAAGAACCCTCCAAGAATACATTACCATCATAATGAGTTCAATTACTGTCTTTGTTTTGATACTGAAATAATTGTGTTTTAAAAGTAACACAACACGGCAGTTGGAGGCTGACTCAGATTTGAAAAATCAGAACAAAAAAAAGGCGATTTGGATCTGGGGTTGACAGTGAGGTTAGCTTAAGGTAACGTAGTCAATATGGAGAGTGGTGGAGGTTGAAGATTTTTCTCCTCCACCTTTTTCGAGGCAGGCGTTAATAGTCCAGATCGGTGTCTGAGCTAGCATCAAAGCTAATAAAGGCTAACGTGTTAAGCAAACAATCCTGAGTGAAACATTTATTGCAAATCCCATCACAAGGACGGAGTTTGCTGGATTCAATGCCAACTTCAGTCAATCGCTGTTGTCTGGCTGTCCAAGACAGTCAATTTT
>NW_023419376.1:0-330 GCF_002922805.2 Oryzias melastigma
TCATTCATTCATTTATTCAAAGATAGCAGGACTTTGGTGTTGTTTGAAGTTTTTATTTAAATAGTGGGTGTGTAAACCCCTAAAGCATTAAAGGAACCAGAATATAAAAGCAAGAGCGTAATCGGTTTGTCTGTGGTGTGTCTGGAAAATGTAGGTGGAGTGCAGAAAAAAAGAATTCAAGATTAAAGCTGTATTTCTGAGTATTTCTTTATTCCAATCGGGATGAATCAGGAGCAGAGGAAAGAAATGAGATGTTAAAAACTCTGCTTTATTCTGATGTGTACTTGCAGACGAATAAGTCCATGAACGTCTTCATTTAGCTTGTCTGTG
>NW_023419376.1:617-3218 GCF_002922805.2 Oryzias melastigma
GGGTTATCAAGGATTTCTGCAGTGATCATTCTTCCTTTTGAAACCCATTGAATAAGAAAAAAATCTTACTGCCATCTAGTGGATTAAATACCACATCCCTCTTTCTTTGTCTCTACTCACACAGTTCTACACGCTGTGCATGGATTGTGCATCATCTTATTGTGACCCATGCATCAACATTTTATTAAACATGCATCATTTTGAAACCTGCCTATTTTGTGGGAATAAAAATACAACAGAATTGGCGAAAAGTACAAACTAACCCCACAAAGAAGTCTTATGCATTTTTTTATTCCCCCTTATTTGTTGAAAACTATTTGAAGTGACCAGCAAATGTAATGAAACATAAAAAAATTTACTGAATAGCACAACATAGCTGTGGTATTTTACATAAAATGCAATTTTAGATTCCTTAAAACTAAATAATAAAAATATTAAAGGCTTTTGTTGAATATTTCAAACTGTCAGTAGATTAACGTTATTGGTAAAGTTTGAAAAAGATCAGATGACATTCAAAAACTTTTTTACAAATCTTTACATAAACAAGAAGTGTGGTTTTACAGAAAGATTGGTTTCCCGTCCCACTGTCTTTTAAGGGCCTGTTCCACAGCCTCGAGGGAGGAAACTCCTTCAGTTTGTACATCTGTCAGGATATAAGGATAACCAAAGCTC
The DNA here is from genome assembly GCF_002922805.2 of Oryzias melastigma. Taxonomy (NCBI): domain Eukaryota; kingdom Metazoa; phylum Chordata; class Actinopteri; order Beloniformes; family Adrianichthyidae; genus Oryzias; species Oryzias melastigma. The sequence continues at coordinate 1,290 of NW_023419376.1, forward strand.
TCTGCCTTCCATCAGTTCTAATGGCTTCATCAAAAATTTAGAGGGACACATGCCTTCTGAGAGGATTAACTCACTCTCTCTCTCTGCTTAACAAATGAAATGTGTTATTGTGCAACCTGAAATTTGATCAAATAACTTGAATTATAAACGGTCAGGAGTATAAACTGAATATTATAAAAGTAAATATCATAAAGGTAAGAAAAACATGTATTTATTGCTATTTATAATTAATGTTAATAAAAAAATAAGATGATATTTGTACTTCTTTTCAAACAGTGTTACACATTTTATAAATTAGGAACAAATACTTTCAATTTTTTATGTTTGTGGGTTTGTTTATTTATAAAGTAGCCCATATCAGACTTTTTTAGGCCTTAAGTTTTGTATTTTTCTCATCATTTTCTTGTCAAAAAACATTTCCCTTCCTTGGGTATATCTACACAGCAAAAAAGTGTTTATATATATATATATATTCATTTTAATTTGCAAACAGTTTTTAAAAGTGCTGTGTTGCTTAATGCATTCAGAAGAATATTATATTATATTTTACTCTCCCAAATCATAAATCATTTAAATAATTTTGATGTGCTTTTCTGTGAGATATATTAGTTTTAAACCTGCTCTGATGAAAACGGAACCTTTCGAAACGCACCAAGTGCCGCCGGACCAGCAGCCAATCAGATCGGGCCATGTTTGTTGCTAGACAACGAACGGACCAATAGGAGCTGTTTTGATTTGTATCCTGTTGTGTCTCGCGGAGGTTTCTTTGATTAGCTTGTTTTCAAGAGTCATTTTAAATCAAACCACCTCGCAGATAAAAACCCGAGGTAAGTAATGCAAGATCTAGTTGTTAACGCAGAGAAGCAAGTTAAACTTTAGAAGTTTGGCCGCTAAACTAGATCCCGGTCGTTCAGCTTCAATGACAGACTAATATCAAGTGGATAGTTTGAGGATTCCCAGTGAACCTGAGGCTGGATTCAAATGTATGAAATAAAAGATTAAAATTAATTATGAATTCTCCAGATTTTTTAATCTCTTTATTATACTTTTAATTTTAAGTATTACTTACCTCCCACTTTTATCTACTTGTTAAGAAAGGGTAATGCTGAAAGCTAGCTGTTTCTTTGCATGTATAACTATATAAAAAAGCTTTAACTATTCAAACAGTTTAACAATCTATTTTGTAATTCCATATCCGTTTTTGACTTGTGTTTTTGTTTTTGCTATGTTTTTTCTAATTGTTAAATAAAAGTCTGAAATTGTATTATTATATATTTATTATCATTATATTATTATTATTACTACTATTATATTCTAAATTATAGCATTGATCTAATTTTTGTCTCAATTGACTGTTCACAGTACACATCAATGTGTAATAAAAAAAATAATAACGGTGTCAATTTTTGGCCGTTTTCCAACATAAATGGTGGAGTTGATTAAACCGATTCCAATTAAATTGAAATGAAATAAACACAAGGGTGATTTTTTTAATTTATTTTAATGAATGTTTCCTTATGGTTAGTAGAGGAGTTAAAGGTTCAGACTAAGCCAGATCCTGTCTTGTTAAGCCTTTGATCTGGGGAAGGCTTGCCATCTGGTTTACCAGCCTGCAAAGCATCACTGACGGCTATTTAAACTTCTTCGGAATTGCACGTTAGCCTTTTCAAAATTCATTTTTATAGGGGAATTTGTAAAAAAAAATGACTGTGGAATTTTTTTTCCTATTGTAATCACATTTTCCTTTTAGGTGTAACAGAGCTTGTTTTTTATTCTTGCAGCAGTAAACAAACTGCGAGATTAAGCCAATCAGCTGATTAATGCAGAAAGAGGGAGACTTTAAACAATGAGACACTACTGTACACTATGTCTGAAAACACTAATGTATAAAGTGTGGCACATAGTCACACATTATATATACACTTCAAT
>NW_023419377.1:0-1376 GCF_002922805.2 Oryzias melastigma
TTACTAAAACCCTCCAATAGAAGCCATCAAACTTAAAGAAAAAAAAGTACATTAATGAGTACATCTGGAAAAGGCTTATTAAAAAGGTTTTTGATTTTTGTTTTAATACTTGTTTGTCTCATATTTTCTCCACTATTGACTTTTATTTGAAATTATGAGTCACGATTGCTTCCATACTCCACAAGGTGGCAGCATAGTCGCACATGGAGTCATTCCTTGTTTTGCTGATGCTGCTCTCAGTCCAAGAAGAGAGGAGCAAGTAAACAAACTGCAACAAATTCAAATGTCTGGAGGCATGTTTGTTATTTAGGAGCGGAAAAACAGCTTCACATGTGATTCGCATGAAAGTCATGCAGCTCCTCCATGGACACAAAAATTCATGAATGCTCTTAAATCTCTGTATTCCTTCAAAAAGTTCCTGATAGGAGCCTCAGTTTTCTCAGTTGGTGATCTCGTCTTTTGAACAGATTATTAACCAGCAGCGATTTCACTGATTCCACCGAACTGAAAAACCTTTTCAGCCACATGTGGTTGTCTATGTATTGGCAGAGGTAAATATAGTCGTATGTGAGCTGTCACACACAAATCAGGGGCCCCCAACCAGTGGGACATGGACCAGTACCGGGCCAGAGACAGGGAAAAAATGGGTATGCTAATCAGGGGTCCCCAACCCTGCAGGACACAGACCGGTACAGGGACACAGACAGGGAGGGAAAAATGCATATGCCAATCAGGGGTGCCCAACCCATAGGACGCTGACAGGGAAAAAAAGTAAATACTAATAAGGGGTCCCCAACCAGCGGTACAAGGACTGGTACTGGGCCACAGATGGGAAAAAAATGCATACGCTAATCAGCGGTACAAGGACTGGTACCGGGACATGGTCAGGAAAACAGAAATGTATATGCTAATTAGCAGTCCCCAGCGTGGAGCACGGACTAGTACCGGGAAGCGGAAAGGGGAAAAGTATTAGCTAATCAGGGGGCCCTGACCCGTGGGACACGGACTGGTATGGGGCCACAGACAAGAAAAATTGCATATGCTAATAAGGGGTCCCCAACCCGTCCTGCGGACTGGTAGTGGGACAAAAAAAATCTATATACTTTTCAGGGGTCTCCAACCTGCGGGACGCAGACTAATAGCGGACCACAGAGAGGGAAAGAATGCATATGCTAATCAGGGGGGCCCAACTAGCGGGACACAGACCGGTACCAGGACCCCGACAGGTAAAATTTCATACGCTAATCCGGGTTCCCCGACCCGCGGGAAGAAAGACCGGGGACGCTGGTAGGGAAAAAATACTTGCGCTAATAAGGGGTCCCCAACCTCCAGAACATGGACTGGTACCAGGACCCAAACAGGGATAGAATGTGTAC
>NW_023419377.1:2314-2949 GCF_002922805.2 Oryzias melastigma
TCAAACTTAACTTTAAATAAAAAAAAACATGAAATGTTCACCCTTCTGACATAACGTTTGAATAAATCCAACCTTATTTAGGTTGTTAAAACCTACATCATTAGTAACAAAGTAAAAGTGTTTATCTACTATGATTAAACTGCACATTTTAGATTTTTAAATTGAACAAATAAGAACGAAATACAAGTACAAAATCAAATATTATTACTTTTTTTTTGCCAGATGCATAATTTCTCCTGTAAGGAACACAGTTGTGTATTTGTTATGCAAAACACTATTTATTTATAGGTTTCTGAGGAAAATTGTGTAATCTAATCCACAACACATAGAAAAATTAAGGAGATTAGGAACAACATGAAGACAGATGGAGGAGAAAAATCAGTAAAAACACTTAAATATGGGAATTATGTTAGATGTGGATGAACTTTTACTGTATGGTACAATATATTGTTCGAAGCACAAAGTTAATCATAGGGATGTTTGATGAAAGTTAAACCAGATGAACTTTGACCAATTAGGGACTTGGCGATAAAGAACATTTTATGGTATGTTCACATCTGACTCAGAAACGTGTGTTCAATCGAACAATTCCAATCAAAAGTCTATGGAAATTAATATGTGCGCTTTAGGATTCA
>NW_023419378.1:0-1322 GCF_002922805.2 Oryzias melastigma
AAAAAAAAAAAAAATCAGTCTTTTATTTTTTCTAAATTTGTATTTACTAAAAAAGAAATAAACCGTGACAAAAACATTTCAGTTGGCCTATAAGAGCTTCGAGTTGTGTATACGAGATCTATTTTGTAAATAAAGTTTGATAGATTGATTGATAAACCTTGTGAAATGTAATAAATCAATAAGTAATAAATCCCTCTTGATGCTTTTAATATCAACATACTGTCTGGACGCAATGATTCAATTACCAACGATTCAGTTAAAAATTTGAATTTTGGGTCACAGTTTTGTTTTGGTTCGAAATACAGTTTGTTTAGTACAAAAAAGAGAAAAAAAATAAAAATTTTCTTTTAATTTAATCAAAATTTGGACCAAAATTCAACATATTTCAGCATCCAGGAAAAATTATTGATGCTTTCATGATGACAGTTTACATTTTATAAATGAAAAATGGAGATATTCATCCATGTTTTGTTTGGGGACATGAGGTTTGCTTGAATACTTTTAATTCTCCATCAAAACATAAAGTTAATAATTACACCTTTGCAAGAAATTTAGCTCAATTTTTTGTAATAATTGATTTACTAGGGATGCAACAATTTGATTTCCAATAATTTGGTTCAAACTTTGAATTTTGGGTTTTGTTTCGGTTCAAAATACAGTTTATTAGAAAAAAGAGAAACATTTTTCTTTTAATTTATTAAAAAACATAATAATAAAAAGCGAAAAAAACATTTCAGTTGGCCTATAAGTCTTTTGAAACGTAATAAATCAATAAATCGCTCTTAAATTTAAATGTTTGATGCTTTTATGTCAACAGGCAACAATTCGCTTTTGCCTCAATTTGGTGAAACGTTTTGTTTGAGTTGACAGGAATTAATGAGGACAACCCAAAACAGCCACAGGAAGTGAGAAAAGGTTTTAAATGACAAAATAATGAGGATTTCTAGCACCGTGTTGAGGAAGTAGTTTGAGATGAATGGTGATTTCAGCTTCATGCACTGGAACAGGAAGCAGGTCCTCCACTAGAGATAAGTTTAAGTTCCTCTTCACTCCATTAGAGACAGAGGAGTCCAAAATAATCCAGAATCCAACAAGCTCAAAAAAAAAACAAAAAAAAATCTTCCAACCTGTCAGATCACAAAAATCATGGAAAGTTAGAATAAAAAAGAGTGAACTGGAACAGCAGGATACTAAATATGAGAGCAGGACAGGTCAAATGCATCTAACACTTATTTATAAATCATAATACAAACCATATTCATTGAAATACTGACACATTAATCTATTGTCGTGTTTTTTTGCCTTTACATTTTTTTTTTTGG
>NW_023419378.1:1423-2948 GCF_002922805.2 Oryzias melastigma
AAGAAAATAAGATTAAAAAAAAGAACAATTACCTTTTTGTTTTTTTTAATCATACGTAAAGACGGTTCCTGCTCTCCAAATTATCTGAAAAAATAAACTCTCAAACCACCGATATTGTTTAAAACGAATAAAATCCAAAAACAAGAACGAAAAAAATAATTTTGACCTCAAGGTAAGAATAAATAGTTTTATTCCAGTATAACAAAATAAATATCTCATAAACATTAGTTAGAGCAAAATATAACACTTTAACATTAACATATAGCTATTTAAACTGAGCAGATTTAAAGTTACAAAAGGTTCCTGGATCCAGACAACATAAAGTCACCCAAAGTCCTCAGTAAATTGTAATTCTAAATAACTTCCTAAAAGATTTGAGGTAATCTAAGCAAAGCGTCATAGCTTTAAGTGAGCTGTTATTTTTTCTCAAAGGAAAGGTCAATATTTAGTATAATTGTCACAAACGAGAAATCGTTCAGCTCAAACCAAATCGAGTAGATTTAGGTCACGGAAGACAATTCTGTCAGTAATAATCCTGTCAGACTGACACGGTAATTGAAAACATTTCTGGAGAAAGACGTTCTGAATCCATCGTGAACCCTCCACCTTTCTTTAGAAACAGGCAGCAGCAACAGAGGCGCAGGGGCTAGCTGCTGAATAATTAATCCCATACTGGGCTCTGATTAAATATTCAACAGATGGCCGCGCTATTTGCAACAGATAGCCTTTTTTGACAGCTGCATTGTGGGTATCTACATGTGTTGAGTGTGTGTGTTATTGGAAAACTCACAAAGTGCTAGAAAACCTGTTCTGAAGTCAGCTCTGCAGTTTTAGACGAGGAAAAGACGAAATAATCTGCTGCGATAAATGGTTCCCATAATTCAAGAAAATACTTTTGAGTTAAAAATGTCATCCTGACCTGCTGATGGATTCATCTGCATAGAAATTGGATCAAAAGGATCAAAGACCTGAAAGAAAGATGAAGAGTTATAAAATTCTTCTTCTAACAGAATATAAGGAGGAAAAACCACCAAAAGCATTAAAAACATAAATAAAATAGAAACCATTAAAATGAAATAATTTACAATTAGTAAAGAACCCTTTACAATCAAATTCTGATCTATTTTAAAGTTGCATTTAAAATATGTGTGTTTTCAGCCAAACCCCGCCCCTCTTCCCCTCCTTCTTACTGAGAGTTCTCTATTTACACCAGGGGTTTCAAACTCAATCACACAGGGGGTGAAAATCTAAAACACACTTTAGGTCACGGGCCAAAGAGGATAAACATTTATTGAACACTCTAAAACTACATTTTTAAAACTTCATAACCGTAACTTTTTAACATAATGATTAGCTGCGATAATGCTGGTGTGAATGCTGTAAGCTGAATTTGGCTGCTGAAGATGATAGCTGAAATCACTAAAGCTAATGGCCAACTAAAATATTAGCTAAGTGCAAAATAGCCTAAATTAGCCAAAACAGCTAGCATGTAGCTGAAATATTAGCTAAACTACAAAACAGCCTA
>NW_023419379.1:0-2948 GCF_002922805.2 Oryzias melastigma
GGCCAGAGGGGGAGACAGGGGACCGATTCATGAGAGTATTTAGACTGGAGAAGTCAGTTAATCCAGACCAATCGTTGCTCCGGTTACATTCTGTAAGGCCTGACTATGGTGGCTGTTTTGGTTAAGTGTTCCGCTCCAAGGACGTAGCCTGTTCAAATTGAGAAAATTTAGATCCAAACTTGCATTTACCTAAAATATCACACAATTTTAATTCCTAAAAACACCCCACAAAGTAGTATGTGTTAAGGTTTAGCAAGTTAGTCCAAGAACAGCTGTAGTCACTCCAATCATCCTTAAACTCTTTTAAAAAGGGGTAATCTTTTCTGAGTTCAAAAAGAATCAGTCTTAAATTGGATGATTACAATGTCTGACACCTGCTGGCTACAATAAAGCCTGAGGGTTATGATTTGGAGAAACACTGCAAGAGATATTGGACAGAAACATCGATCAAATCTTATTATTCGAAAGCTGTTCAGATTCAACACAATCATGGTGTATGCACAAGACTGGATTGCCTTGAGGAAATATCAGCTCTTGTTTTTGCTTCTGGCAAGCTCTGAATATTGTCTGTCACTTTGTATGGAAATTGAGATGCTTAAGCAGCAAAGCTGAAAATAGGCAATTAGTAGCATCAGCCCTCTCACTATGTCAACAACTCTTATTCTCTCTGAGAGACTTTTGCTACTGATGCTTAAATTGTCCTTGGTGGTGTTCCTTGCAGATCATCCCTGAAAGGTTTCTGTTCCTTTTCTCTTTCAGATCTCCTGTCCCCTCTTAGCTGCTCTTCTCAGAAAGTCTATGCACACTGGCATATTTTTATTTATTTATTTATTCATCCATAAATACTGAATACTGTCTACGTTTTTGTCTTGCTTTTGTATTTTCAGGTGTAGCCTTTTGTTTTGCAGACAGCAGGCATCCCATCTTTTTATTACCTTGTCAGTGTCAGGAGACAAGCTCCTGCCTGCAGATGAGAAAGAGACTGAGAGACAAAAGGAAGCCAAGAGTTCAACAGCTATGGATTTTAGATATGGGTCAAGTAGGGGCTATTGCAAGATAGGAGAAAACAAAAACACCTGCAGTATAACAGATGAAGTGGCAAAATTTCCATTTAATATTTCTGTATAAAAGCATATACAACTAAAAAAATTAAATAAGATACTCAGTATTCACAATTATATTTTCTTTATTAATGAAGTCCTAATATCTGACCAAATCACATGAGATACGTTTAATCAAACTGATGATTTCTACTGAACTGTTCTTGTGAGGTTTTTCTCTGTTTTAAACAAATATGTTTTAACAATTAGTCAATAATAATGACTAATGACGTGTGATTTAGGTGTCTATTACTATTAAACATTTGCATGTACACTCACCGGCCATTTTATTAAATGCACTTTACTAGTATCAGGTTTGACCCCCATTTGCCTTCAGAACTGCCTTAATCTTTCATGGCAAAGATTCAACAAGATACTGGAAACGCTCCTTAGAGAGTTTGGTCCATATTGAGATGATAGAGTCACGCAGTTTCTGCAAATTTGTCGGCTGCGCATCCATGATGGGAATCTTCTTTTCCACCACATCCCAAAGGGGCTCTATGGTGTTTGAGATCTGGTAACTGTGGAGGCCATTTGAGTAGAGTGAGCTCATTGTCATGTTCAAGATACCAGGCTGCAATGATTCCAGCTTTGTAACATGGTGTCAGGATTCAGTCCTGTCTCGTCCTGCAGAGATCAGCAGATGCATATCACCTGTGTGTACAGCTATTTAAGGCCCATGTGCTCCACTCTTGTTACCGGATAGTATTCAATTGTCTCCTAGTATCAGTTTTTCCTGTTTCTTGGCTTGTCTCGATCCATGCTCACACTCCCATCTTGGACCTTTAGACCTGCCTTTCCTCCTTTTGGTACCTCTGCCTCTGATTTGTCTGCCCACCATCACCTTCAGTTTTTTTTTTCTCTGTCAACCCCTCCGCTTTTGCTGGAGAGACTGTTCTTGCACGGTCTTTTGGATCTTGAACTTTGTAGATTACAAAGTTTAAGTTTGTGTTCGAATTCCCCCCTAACTACTAAAAAACTATATCGTGCGCTGGACTTTAAAGGTAATTCAGACACGATGCTCACTACTTTTTACGATGTTTATGTATGACTCCACTGTGTTCTGATGGTGAAAATGTGGATAGTTAATTTAAATAATTTAAACACGTTTTTTTGCTCGAAATTGTTCGACCGCACTGCATTGTGGTCTATATCTGCTAATCTAGTGAGCATCAATGTACGCTAGTTTTTCGCAAAGACTTCTGGGAAATTTCTAGTGCACTCGATTTTGGAATTAGTAGATTCGGACAGCACTAGAAAATGGCGAATGCACTATATGTGATCAGGGAGGGAATTTGGACACAACCAAAGTTTCCCTCTGCGATTTTGTTTTACTTGGCCATCTGAATTTGTATCTTTCACCAGAACGCTCTTGGACTCCCTCTACTGTCTGGAGGACTTAGTGATTATCAAATGAACTCCTATATTTATTCAATCATGAATCAGGGCTTTTCGGGGCCACTTTTGCCGAACAAAACAGACACTTGAGGCTAACATTTGCCTTTTATCCTGTTGATGTTGATTTCTTTTTGTAATTTTTCAGTTCATTTTAATTCTCCAAGTGATTTCTGAATAAATTACTTAGTCAGTGTTTGTCTTCTAGTGTTTTTCTGCTTCCTATTTTTTTTCATCTCAAACTACTCTGCATTTTTGTTACTTTGACATGGGTCTGCATGGAGAGTACATTACCCTGATTTGTCCAGTATTCGAATACTGGAAAAGGAGATCTCTAGCATCTTGCATCCAAAACATTTACTGTTTTCTGCAGGAAATTAAGTAAGAGATAATAAACAACTCGTGAGACTGCTACATCTCAAAAGATAGCAGAACCAAGCGTGACAATTTAGA
>NW_023419380.1:0-530 GCF_002922805.2 Oryzias melastigma
CCACCCTGATGTTCTGATGTAAAAATATCACTCCACAGCCCCCCCGGTCTCTCACTCCTACTTGAAGAAGGAATTACAAACGAGGAACAAAGAAAGTCCAGAATTAGGCCTAAAAGGAGGCTCCTTCTTTCAGAGGTTGATGTAAGACAGCAGGTGGTCTTTCACCTATACAACCCCACATTACCACCACACCGCCGCCATGCAGAAAAAGGGAGTTCTGCTAAAATGATGGGTTTGGTTTCTTTCTGATGTGACAATCTTCACTTTTCAGGCTTTTTCTGATGCAGTTTGATAGTTCCTCTCAGACAGATAAGACTTCTTTGGTAGTTTTCTAAAGATCCCAGCAGTCAGCCAGGACAAAGTTCCTGTAGAGTTTCAATTTAGTCTTGGTGCTATGCTATGATGACTTGCAATTTTTGTTCATGCCGATTAATATAACCCTTGCTTTGTTAATCCTGTTCTGTATGTCCTTACTTCCACCATCTGCTGTGATGATGCTACCCAAGTAAGTAAAGCTTTCTGTGAATGGT
>NW_023419380.1:623-2947 GCF_002922805.2 Oryzias melastigma
TGGGATCCAAATGGGCTCGAAAGATCAGTCTATCAACAGGTTGCAGAGAAGAGCTGACATCACACAGCTTTGACGGACTCCAGTTTTCACTTCAAACCAGATGTCACTTTCTGCCCCACAACATCTGTAGTTGTTATAGGGGCTTCTAATTAGTTGAATCATGTGGGACGGTACTCAAAATTTGATGTTTCTATGCACACTGTCAAAAGCTTTTTCAAAGTCTAAGAAGTTAATGAAGAGCTGTCGCAGCCATTCAGCAGTCTGTTCTATGAGATTTTGATGAGCAAATATCTGTTCTGTGCATAACCTCCCTATTCTAAAACCAACTTCACTGCTTCTGATAACCTATTAAGGATCATCTTGGTCAGGATCTTGCTAGGAATGGACGAAAGAGTGATACCTTGCCAGCTGTTACAGTTGCTTCGTGTGCCCTTCTTTGGAGCTTTGATAATCATACTTTCAGCCCATTCTTCTTGTATGCTATGTTGAGACTCACCAAAGTAGCCTGTTTGTCTCTCCTAGACCTCAATTCTTCTTTGCTCGTCTCTGTGTTCCTGTTGAAGACTGTTAAAAATATATATTTTTGGCTGCTGACAAACTGAGCAGGCAGAAGGATCAGAAACATGAATCGATTTCTGGAAGTTCCGGTTTCTGTTGGCTCACCCTTTTTTGGGTTGAAATGTTTTTGTCAGACTTTAAAAAAGGAAAAGCTTCTGCTCTCCAGTCTTTCTCCTGAGGCTTGGAGGCACCAGAGTGCCTTTGGACACACAGTGGGGACAGATTGCTTCAGATCTGTCAAAAATAATAAAACTATTTTCTATTCTTTTCCAAAGAACAGATGCTCTCTGGGATAAAAATGGTCTGGGTCCTCGAGGCTTCGGGGAGACGTGTCTACATTTTTGTCTTCCTCCACTTTTTTGGAAAATATTCTGAATGTTGATGGAGGAACACCAACCACAATGACACATGGAAGCACCATGCTGGTGGGGGAAGTTAGCAGCCAAAAGAAGCAGATTTGGAGTTGCACAGACACAAATGAAGCCAGAGGTTTGGAGTTTGAGCTCCAGGCTTTTAGGAAACCATTGAGCTGAAGGGATAGAGGGATTTAAGCTGTTATCGAGATAATCATGACTGTAATGAACAAACTATGATATTTGTTAGGGACGTCCCTATCTGATCGAAACCTCTCCCCAATCACGTGGTTGATGATTCAATCAGTAATGAATGTCGTCTCCTAATCAGTATCGGATATTTAATTTATTCTTATTATAATCAGTGCTTTATATTTCAAACTTATTGATCCGGATAAATACTTCACTAGAAGTCATGAATGAATCACAACATCTTATTACCGGAAAGTGCAGCAGAATATGGCAGCATTTCAGATAGGAGGCTAACAAAAACAGTTCAGTCATGCTAGCGAGATGTTCAATAAGTTTTAAAAACGCCTTAAACTGACAGCAAGTGTCTTTATTAGTTTGTCCTAAAGCAAAAAATAGCTTAAAATGCATTTCAACAGAAAAACAATCTTTTTTTTTATGTTAAGTTCTCTTTGTGCTGCTGACAGACTGCACAGCAGCTGCTAACTGGTAGCTCTGAGATTTAACCACTTACCACCCGAGCTGTTCTTTGACACTCCCTTTTTTTATTTTTCTGACAGAGAAATAAAAGTTAAGAAAGATAACTCCTGTGGTAATAAAACTAAAAATTTGATTTTTTTAAGAGATTAAAGTCATAAGAAGTAAAATAAATAAATAAATATATACATAGTAAATAAAAGAACCCTATAATCTTAAAAAAAACATGAATACTTATCATTATATTTATGCTACAACAAATTATCCTTAATTTTTTTTTTTAAATTTTAATGAAATGCTCAATAGATCTAAATATATTAGAGCTAAAGTTACTAAACTTTATCACCTACACTTACTAGATAATCATTCCTTTTTAGGGTAATAGTTAAACTATTTTTAGTTGTTGTTAAAAATACTTCACATAAGTTCACTGTTTAATTGTTAAATGATAAAATAATAATAATGAAATAAAAATAGTGAAAAACTTGAATCTGTTTATTACTTTAAAAATGTGTTATCAAACCATCGGATCAGTACTCTTTCTCAGCAGATACTCAAAATCAAATTACTATGAATCGGATTGGGCCCAAAAAACCCTGTTTGGGACATCCCTTGGATTTGGAGGTTGCACCTTTACAATTTTTGAGAGACTCAGATCTTTATTTTATGAGCACTTCTCGCTAGTTTATTGTGGAAGTTGCATTTCAAAAATAACCCAAAATACCTGAAATCCTCCAAAAAATTACC
>NW_023419381.1:0-1527 GCF_002922805.2 Oryzias melastigma
TCACAACAAAAAGATTCTCCTTACCTGCCTGAGTTGCTCCTGAACGTCTGTTGCTAGGCAACCAGTAATACAATAATTCTGTAAAGAAACACAATCAAATAATGCTGGTAAATTTACAGGGTTTTCACAATAAAAGCAGTGGATGTCAGTTTGAACAGAAGTCGGTTGGTGGATGGAGAACGTTCTCTGAGATTCAGGATTTCTATCAATTTAAGTGTTTTTATCAGTTAAATACAGTTATATCACAAAACTGATCAAAAAGGGACAAATGTGACGTTCATTAGACATAAACTTCTGCTTATTTGCATGTGTCAGTTTCAGTTCTCTTTCTGCTCTGAGTCCATGAAAACTACTAAAACATTTGATCAAAAAGTTCATTTCTGAGTCTAGATATATATTACTGCTGCATGTCTGTGTAGTTAAAACATTACACAGTAAATATACGGCGATAATTTGGACACGTCGGGGTCTTAACCCGCCTGACTGTAAAGTTTCAGGTGTTTTCCACTTTAGATTTTCTTTGTTTTAATGTTTCTGCTGCGCTCCATCACAACTTTATTCTCATCTTTATGAGAAGATAAACTAAACTGAAGGATTATCTGAGCTAGGGGATTTATTCAGATCAGAAAAAGTTTTAGAAATCTTTACTAATTATTGACCATAATTAGATTCATAATTACTGATAATCCTTGACTGCTTTACCGTTTCATCCTTATAAAGTTTCACAGACGGACGGATCAGATGTTTTGGTGAGACGACCTCATGAGAGACAAACGACTCGAGAAAAGTGGATTTTTTTCACTGAAAAACTGTTTTTGTTCCTGTTTTTGAACCAACTGTTGAAGTCTCTCAGAGAAAAGACTCAGAAAGATGCTGAACTTGTGTTGGAATTATCGTGAAAATGACAGTTGGACTAGAAAAACAAACAAAAGAAGAAGAAGAAGAGATCAGAGATAAACACGATAAAGACGGTAACAATCAGCCATTTGGCTACGACTGGTTGATGCATTTTCTCCAACTGAGAAAACAGAAACAAAGCTGCAGATAACAGGGAGACCACGGGTTATTAACGGTACCGGTCCGGCCCACTTCAGATCAGACCGGTTGGATGTGACCCCCAACTTAGATGAGTTTGACACCCAACAAAACAAAACAAGAAATTACAGAGAAATATAAAACATTAATATGGATCATCAGTATAATGTATTCCAGTGTGGGGGGTCAGTTTCAGTGGATAACGGGCCGCATGTGGCCCTGGGGCCGCATGTGGCCCTGGGGCCGCATGTGGCCCTCGGGCCGCAGTCTACCCACACATGCACGAGTGGTAGGGTGAGTGTGCACGAGTGGTACGGTGAGTGTGCACGAGTGGTACGGTGACTGTGCACGAGTGGTACGGTGAGTGTGCACGAGTGGTACGGTGAGTGTGCACGAGTGGTATGGTGAGTGTGCACGAGTGGTACGGTGAGTGTGCACGAGTGGTAGGGTGAGTGTGCACGAGTGGTACGGTGACTGTGCACGAGTGGTACG
>NW_023419381.1:2381-2946 GCF_002922805.2 Oryzias melastigma
GGTGGAATGTGTTCTTCCATGGAAACCGGTCCAGAACCAGTCCAGAACCGGTCCAGCACCAGTCCAGAATTGGTCCAGAACTGGTCCAGAATTGGTCCAGAACTGGTCCAGAACAAGTCCAGAATTGGTCCAGAACCGGTCCAGAACCGGTCCAGCACCGGTCCAGAACTGGTCCAGAACTGGTCCAGAACAAGTCCAGCACCGGTCCAGAACCGGTCCAGCACCGGTCCAGAATTGGTCCAGAATTGGTCCAGAACTGGTCCAGAACAAGTCCAGAACCGGTCCAGAACCGGTCCAGAATTGGTCCTGCACCGGTCCAGAACTGGTCCAGAACTGGTCCAGAACCGGTCCAGAGTCCCTGCAGGAGCACCAGGGATCTTCAGCGGTCTACCAGAGAGTCCGGCTCTCATCACAAAAGTTTCTGTCTTCACCAAACAAAACCGTAGAACCCTGTCAGGGTTCTTGATGTCAGAGCGCTGGCCCAGAGTCCAGGTGGACCCAGAGGTTCTGAGGAACGGCACTGAAACCAAACAACCAAACCACAAACGCTGCATTCAGGCGACTC
>NW_023419382.1:0-2944 GCF_002922805.2 Oryzias melastigma
GGGTGAGCGCCGATGGAGGAGCCGGGCGTTTATTTTGACCTTGGACGAAAAGCTTTCACGGGAATGAAGAGGAATCCATCTCAGACGTGATGGCAGCTTCATGATTTCACAGGACAATACGAAGTGCAGCCTTGAAGAAAATGATAAATCAGGCATGAATATTCACACCTGAACCGAAGCCAGAGCTCGATATGGGAGGACCAAACCAAGGAGGAGTTTGAACCTTTAGCTGCTGAAGATGAACGAGACGTTAGAAAAACACGTTTACAGTAAAAAAACGAGAGTGGAGTCACACGTTTTTACCTTTAATAGGAAAAAAGCTAGCTCGTTGATTAATTACTGGCTCAACTTCAAATGACAACATATCTCTGTAAATTATTTGGACAATATTTGCATAATATAAGTTTATTGGTAACGGTCCGATATGAAAAAATCTACCAAGCATTTTTAGATTATTGCAGCCACAAACAATTATTTCAATAGTTGACTTATCACTCATCATTTTTTCTAATTTGTCAAATAATCGGGTCATCGGGCTAACTGGATGTAAAGAACACATCTTAACCATCATTAGCTTTAAGCTCACTATAAACTAGAAAGATAGAATTACCTGGAATAATGCTGGTGTGAATGCTGTTAGCTGAATTTGGCCTCTGAAGATGCTAGTGCTGATGGCTAAAATTGATAGCTGAAATCACAGAAGCTAATGGCCTGCTAAATTAGGCTAAAAAACAGAAAAAAAGCCTAAGCTAGCCAAAACAGCTAGCATGTAGCTGACACATTAGCTAAACTTCAAAATAGCCTAAAAATCAGAAAAAAGCCTAAATTAGCGAAAACAGCTAGTATGTAGCTGAAATATTAGCTAAACTCTAAAATAGCCTAAAAAACTGAGAAAAAAGCAAAAAATTTATAAAAAGAAGCTAGCATTTCTCTTTTTTTACGTTTTTACCTTTAGTTAGCTCGTTGATTAATTACTAGCTCAACTTCAAATGACAACATTTTTCTGTAGATTAAATCAGATAAAAATGTTAGCATGTTGCTGAAATAAAAGCTAAACGCAAAATTAGATAACAAATTAGCTAAAAATATTAGCGTATCACTAAAATATTAGCTAAACTCCAAAATAGCATAAATAACTACTTAGAGGTCAAATCTGTCAAAAAAGCTAGCTTGTGGCTTAATTACTAGCTGAACTCCAAATAAGCATCAAATTGCTCAGTAAACTAAATTAGTCAAAAACTTTAGCATGTTGCTAAAATAGAAGCTAAAATGCTAAAGTAGCCTAAAAACCCCACTACATAACAAATTAGAAAAAAAAGGTTAGCATGTTGCTAAAATTATAGTTAATCTCCAATTTTTTTTTAAATTATTTTATATATTTTTTCTTTTTTATAATTATTTTATTTTTCTTTATCCAAAGAGCCACCATGAAGAGACAAAAGAGCCACATGTGGCTCTGGAGCCGCAGGCTGCAAACATCCACAGCTCAAAGTGGATCTTCTAATCTGTCAAATAACAGAAATATTTCGTAAAACAATAAGCAAATCATCGGATTCTGGGCTAGTTTTTGCATTTTCAAGTAAACGAAAGAGAAATAAAATGAAGATTTGGTTGCATTTCTTTTAAAAAATCTTTAAAAAGAAACAGTCTAGAGCATAAATGGGTAAAACTGTCTTACTCGTGGGAAACAAAAGGTTCTAAAATCTGACAGACGGGCCGGACCACGAGCAGATTTGTGGCATGTTTTGGTAATTCACCTCGTAAAAGAAAGAAATAACACGGGATCTGAACATTGAAAATGACTTTAAAACAGAACATTCTGGAGTTTTTATAGTTCTCATTATCGTGACATTTTCACCAACGGGTAAAAAAAAGTCAAACTCAAGGAAATGTGGCGTTCATGTGGTGCTGGAATAATCGGAAAAATACGTCTGACACGGATACCGAAAAAACAACAAATCTTTCTGCGCCTGAACGAAGGTATTTGTAGAGCGCCATCTGTGGGCAGACACCTGAACTACAAGGAAAATCCAACATTAATACGGATAATCAGAATCTTTTATTCCAGTTTAGTGGGCCAGATTAAATAGTTAACGGGCCGAATCTTCAAACTTTTAACCTTTGATAACCCGACAAGAAAATTATATTAGAAATCTTCAAATATTAAAAAGTTTTCAACTATTAACGCTTTAGAATTTACAAATTACTTCATTACTTTTACTTTTTTATCATTTTTCATCACCTTGAATCTAATACGTATCTTAGAAAAAAATTAACACTTTAAATTTGTCAAGTTTTCTTTTCAATCAGCTCAATTTTGATTAAAAAACTTAAATTAAATATACATTTTTTAATATACGTGATCTAAACTGGATAATTTATTATTTTATTGCTATTTAAACATAATAACTAACACAAAATCCGTGTTAGCATTTAGGTGAGGACAATCTCACCATATGGTTAAAGGAAATTTGTAGAATAAATGAGATAAATTGGGGTCTTATAAGGTTAAATTTGCATTTTTATAAGTATTAACTTTTCTCTTGAATCTGTTAAAGTCTATTAAACTTTTTCAAATCTGTCTATACGACCAAATCTATTAAAACGAATTAAGCTTTCATATATTTAATATATATTTACAACTCCTTTAGGGTACCAAAGTGCTACACAATTAAAAAAGACAAAATAAAAATATGAAAAATGAGGCAAAAATGAATAAAAAACGAATTTTTATCCAATTCCAGCATCAAAACATTCCAAAAATGTTTTTTTTTCTGTGATTCAATTAAAACAGCTGAAAATCTTTGATTGGTCACATTTTTTAAAACTAATACATTTGTTTTTTTAAACTAATTAATACATAAATTAATTGTGAGCAACAAAAATGTTGTAGTTAGAAAAAAATATTTAGAATAATCTGATATCTTGAAACATAAAGAGCATC
>NW_023419383.1:0-2943 GCF_002922805.2 Oryzias melastigma
CACCCACACACCTGTCAGTCTCGCGATGCTACAGCATGATCACGCTAGATATAGACCATTCCCCTACCCCTCTGGCTTACCTACCCTTTCAATTGTAGGGGGATTTGGAGGGGTAGATGTCCCTGAAATTGTTTTTTAAGGGCAAGTACATGTTAAAGTAGATGACTTTTGAATAAAAATGACTTCATCAAGTGTGAGTGTTGTCTGCTATTAGTATTTTATCTTTTTTTACTATAATTCATATGTACTGTTTTATTGATTAGTCCTGTATTTTATCTTTTGTGAAGCACTTTGTGAGTGGTCCTCTGTGAAAAGTGCTATATAAATAAAGACTTACTTACTTACTAAAAGACTTACTTTTCTGAATTTAAAGACACTGCTTTTCTAGACAGAAACATGTCTCTGTGTCTGTCTGGAGGGCTAAATGTTGGGTTAGGGAGAAGCCATAGGGGCAGAGTTTGGACTAACAGCCTACATCAATTGCTTTTAATTCAAAGTGTATAATCTTAAAAATATATGTATTTTTTGTCATTATTGGTGATCTTTTATTTTAACTTCTAAAAGATTTATAACAAATTCTTGTCACTTTCAGGTCTGATAAATGTAACGTTTTACTTAATTCTTCATTTGAAAGTTCATGATTCAAGTCTTTTTGAAATTTTGACAAAACAAGATTTTGATCTGTATAGCAGCTGATTAAACAAACACATAAAAGCTGAAAGCTTCTTATTTTGGAGAGTTTTATTTTGACGAAGACAACTTTTTTTGTGGTTCTGGATTGTAAAAGAGAGGAGAGAGAAAAAAAACATGTAAAAGAGAAAAAACAAGCATAAAACATCAGTCTTTGTAGAACAAGGATTTGTTGCGATGCTCCAAACAAGCAACATTTCTGTTTCTCACAGTCCTATTACATGTTTAACTGTTTAACACCGGAGCTGTTGCCAGCTACACCTAAAGAACACACACACTCTTTGTCATAACATAATTATTCAACCATTTGCATGATCAAAGGGAATTAGGTAATTCTGAATTTATATTCATAGTATTTGGCTTACACTCCAGTGTAAACACTGAAGGGGTGTGTGTGTGTGTGTGTGAGACAACAATAATCACCGGATCAGCTTCTCTTTTGTTTGTTTCAGATTTTGAAAAAAAAAGGGTTTGAGTGACAATCTCCAATTTTAGAGACTGTTCATGTTTTTAAAGGGAGGCTCAAGACCTACCTTTTTAATCTGGCTTTTAGTTAAAATTTTGAAAGTTATTTTATATTTTTTGTATTTTGTTTTATGCTATTATGTTGTTTTATGCTCTCTCTTGATGCTTTATAACGAATTGATATTTATTTACTTTTACTGATTTATGTCTGTCTATTTTATCTATTTATCTGTCTGCTTATTTTTATCTTTTTTTAATTGTTTTTAATCTTTTTTACTCCTTTTACATTTATAACTCCAGTGTCTTCCTGTGAGGGATCCTCCACATCAGTGATTGACCTTTCTCAGTGAACAGGGTCGCTGCAGTGGGATATCCTGGTGCCCGGGTCTTTAGTGGGATCTGGGGGGTCCTTTGGTAGTGTACTCTGTGAACTTGATTGGGGGTCACTGGTGTGGACAGGTCCCTAAAATATTGTTTCCTCGCTTCAGTACAAGCCAGATTTATATTTTCTATCATTTTTTTTTATATTTTCTTCCCTACCATGGTGTGGCAACATGTGGAGATGTGTTTGTCCGTGTGTGGGGGCGAGGGGTGGGGGGCTGAGGACATTCTTTGAGTCCTAAAATGTTCCCTGAGTAATCCCTTGTTCTTTGTTATTCTTAAAATTTGATTGTTTTTATGTAAAGCTCTTTGACTGAAGTTTATTTTTCTGGAAACGTGCTGTACAAAGGAAGTTTGATTTGATTTGATTTCTGGATGGAACGTGAGCATCTGCTTGAGAAGGCAAAGTGTGAAGCTGATCTGTGAGCTGTTACACATGTTTATGACTGAACAGCTGGTTTTTATTGTTATATTTTTGGTGTAGCAGCATTATTTTTGAATTTTTAAGTTCAGTTTGCTGGATAATAACCAAGCAAGATCATATTATACCCATATTATACCCAATACCGATTGTCACTCCTTTTACTGGGGGTGAAAATATGAAAAATTATGTTGTCCAGCTAAGAAAATTTATATTACTATAATTAGCAAAATAACAAAATGTACATGATATTAAAGTAACATCGCAGAAATACCGTAAATTAAGTCACTTAGGCTCTGTCTCATGATGCAACTAGAGATGAATTGGTGAAAAGCATACATTTGATTTTTTCATGTTAACGGTTGTGAAGATCTTACAAATATTAATGGTATTTTGTTCTTACGTATCCATAACTATTTCTGTATGTAGATATACCACAGATGTAGTACTTTTTGCTTCAAAGAAATACTGTTCATCACTGTTTTAAACTATTTTCTTTGTGGAATATTGTTCTGAAAGCACTTTTTTTGTTAAATACTGTGTGTTTAAAAAGCTATTTGACCTGCTGTTTGTGAATAAAATACATTTTTGAATCCAATGAAAATGTTTTGTATTTCTTTGTGTTAGAGTTGGTGATGGGTCAGCTATTCATGAGGAAATATCAAATGAACACTTCATGTCATAAAAGTTGCTGACCTTTGACCTCTGTTGTTTTCTGTCCGTGTCTCTGTTTATATACCTCTGATGTACAGATCTCCCATCTGCATGTATTCCTGCAGTCATGTGACCACAGATACCCGCCCGCCTGTTTGGGTGGTCTTGTTGACAAAGTCCTGTCTCCATTTCTGGATTTGTTATCATAAAAATCCTTAAACTGTCCTGTGAAGTCACGGCTTCTGTGCCCTCATCCTTGGATCAGACGACCATCTCCTTCACCTGAGGAACAGTGGTGGGCTGGTGGTCCTCAGAGGGACAGTGAAGCTGGT
>NW_023419384.1:0-2942 GCF_002922805.2 Oryzias melastigma
TATCGTATCGTATCGTGAGGTACCCAGTGATTCCCAGCCCTAATTTGTACGTATCCATATTTTGCAATTAATTTTAATGAGTAGTTGATGTCTGTTCATTTAGATTCAAATTTCTGTTGTCTTTTTTTCTGCTTTAATTGCTTGAAATAAACCATTTCCAATCCAATCCAATGTTCTGTGGATCTCTGCTTTGGTTTCATATTTTAGAATCAAGTGTTCAGCACTCAGATCTTTACAGACATGCAGAGGAAACATGAAGGTTCTGCAGCAGAACCAGCCTTTCTGCGGTTTCCTGTGGGAGTCAGGAAGCAAACGGAGAAACAGCAGCCATGAGGAAACGTCCGACAGTAAATTTATCTGGAGCAAAGGTTGATAAGGCCTATGTTCTTCTGATAGCTCTGCTGTTTATGCAGGAAATGGATGATTAATAACTTCTGCAACACAGAAAACCAGCAGAAATCCTGCAGCAGATCTCGCAGTCACACCAGAATTCAACTACAGACACTTTCAGAATGAAGAGAAACCGTCTGTGCACAATTCATTGCAGAGTTAAAGCATGTTTTCACCCGCTAATATTTGCTCAGCTTCACATTCATTCACTGACTGATAGCTGCTATTGGAATGAACTGTACACTTTACAGCAGAGATCCTGATCTGTCTTCAGTCCATCAGCAGGATATGAAGCCCTCTCAGCCTCTCTGGCCAGCAGGCTGCTGTCTGAGCTGCCATCAGCATACATTAGCAGGTTTATTTCCAGTCCTCTGTTTAGCGTCTCCGCATCATCAACAGCAACGACAGACGTGTGAACCGGATCCGGCATAACAAAACACCTCTGTGTCCAGAGATTAGCTCCAATGAAAGATCAGACACGAGTCAGCATGTTAGGGCAAATTATGATTCAACACAAGTCCAAGTTTTTACCAAAAGCTGCAAAATGCTAATTCTTCACTCTGCTCTAGCCAGTATCCAGCTCCTGTGGTAACAGAAATGTTCTATTTCAAGCCTCATTCTTGGAGAAGAAAACTGAAGTCAACTGGATCATCAATGTACATCATCTGAAGTCCAATCTCTGGAGAAAAAAAAAAAATCGACCAAGACCAAGTAATAACCTGTCAAGTCCTAAGAGACAGACAGTGAACATGTTGATAGAAAGATGCCGAGTCTAGAGCTCCAGGAAATAGGTCTAGAGCAGGGGTGTCAAACTCAAGTCCTCGAGGGCCGACGTCCTACTGGTTTTCCAGAAATCCTGCCTCATCTGCTGCTGATTACCTGGATCAGGTGTGTTTGGCCAATAAGGAGCTTCAAAGGCAGGTTGGTTGGAAAACATGTAGGACACCGGCCCTTGAGGCCTGGAGTTCGACACCTGTGGTCTAGAGGAAGACCAAAGAGGAGCTTTATGGATGCAGTGGAGGTAGCTGGTGTTAGAGATGAGGATGCACAAGACAGGGTTAGATAGAGGAAGCCGATTCGCTGTGGCGACCCCTGAAGGGAAAAGCCCAAAGGAATAGAAGACGATGACATACCTTATTCCACAGTTTATCACAACAGCAAGACAGTAGAAAAGACAAGTGATTTTATAGTTTCCTTTTCCTGTTTGGTGAATTTGATCACTTTCAAGACTGAGATGCAGCAGAAAAGGAAGAGAGAAGGAATATAAGGAGGAGGAGATGAGACACGAGGAGGTGACACCGGAAGAACTGAACAATTTAGACTGTTTCTTTGGAAAAAATACATTTTGCTTCATCCTTTGGACAAAAACAAGCGGTAACTTTCCTTCAGAAATGACGCTTTGTTTAACTTATCATGAGGTTCAGCAGATCTACCTCTTTCCTCCACATCTGCAGCGGGAGGTTGCTGCAGGCTCAATAGATGTTACCAATAAAAAGCGCCACACCGTGTATCAAATAGTTCACTTTTTATGAAATATGATTTAAACCTATAAAAAATAACTAGATTAAAGTCTAAGAATTGATTGAATATTATTTTTTTGTAAGCGACAATAGTAAAAAGAGGACAATTCGCTTTGAGTTGTGCATTATCAGAAAATTGTGGACTTTGCTGAAGCGCAGGCATCCATTAATTTCCGACACGTCATCAGACATTATTCCTTTTGCAACAGCCAATTTTCAAATCTCTTTTCAAACCGTCTCAATATTTTAGCTCCATAAATCATTACATTACAGTTATATTTCCAGCTAAGGCAATGAGAGCTTCACCATCAAATAACTAACTTTTCAATTTCAACTTAAGCACTCATGGAAACCGCTCGCCATTTGCTGATTATTGTCTTTAATAAAGAATAGGGCTGCCATGATTAGTCGACTAATCGACGACTAATCGACTGTTCACTCCACCACAGATGAAGCTCTTCAAAGACAGACAACTGCCTGTGAAGTTTTCAACTCAAACAAACTGCATGGAGTCTCAGAGTTTCTGCACTACCCAGAGCAAATATGAAATCGGAATCTACTCCAACTAGAAGGTTTGGCTTCTGCAGTGTGTAGCAACAGTTCCATCCTCTCATAACAGCAGGCCTCTGTTGTTCTCCCACAGTGGTGTTAAGCCTCTGTTCAGTGGAATATTCCATGATGGTCGTCTCTGGTGCCTCATCACCTAGAGACCCTGCTGACACATCACATAGTGATCCACCAGGACACCGTTCCTGCTCACGCCTCAACCATCTGCAATGAGTATCAGGGTAGATGAAGACTCCGGTCTGTTTAACATCCACTTGATACCTGTCATCAGTAAGACATGTGCTAGAAAAACACCAGCATTTCCACAGCAGCAAAGACACTCAGTTGAGGACAAACTTCAGACTCCAGTACGAAGCTTCTCAATTCTCCAGATATGAGAGTACATGACTCCTGTTGTCTGCACCTGGATGATCCACACACATTTTCTGAAAAACAAGTTTTTTGGGGGAATTTCTAGAATTGTTG
>NW_023419385.1:0-2940 GCF_002922805.2 Oryzias melastigma
GTTGTTTAAGGCTATTTGGAGTTTAGCTAATATTTCAGCTACATGCTAGCTGTTTTGGCTAATTTTGCCATTTTTGCACTTTAATTTATTTTAAAGATTAGCTAATATTTCAGCTACATGCTAGCTGTTTTGGTTAATTTGGGGATTTTTGCAGTTTTTAAGCTATATATGAGTTTAGCTATTATTTCGGCTACATACTAGCTTTTTTGCCTAATTAAGACTTTTAAAAAGTTTTTTTGGCTGTTTTTGGAGTTCAGCTAATATTACATGCTAGCTGTTTTGGCTAATTTAGGCTTTTTCCATTTTGTTTTTAAGCTATTGTGAAGTTTAGCTAATATTTCAGCTGCACGTTAGCTGTTTTGCCTAATTAAGGGTTTTAAAAAGTTTTTAAGCTGTTTTTGGAGTTCAGCCAATATTTACAGGCGACCTGTTTTGGCTTACCTAATATTTTTTTTATAATTTTAAGGCTAATTTGGCATTAAGCTAATATTTTAGCTGGCTATCACCGTCAGCATTTTCAGCTATCAGCTTCAGCATTTTTAGCTATCAATTTCAGCATTTTCAGCTGCCACTTTTAAATTGCAGCATTCACATTAGCACTTTTGTAGGTAATTCTATACATCTAGTTCATGGTTATATAAAAAGTTACAGTTTCAAAGTTTTAAAAAATTAGTTTTTAGAGTGTTTAACAAATGTTTATCCTGTTCGGTCCACAACCTAAGGTGTATTTTGGATTTTGGCCCCCTGTGTGAATGAGTTTGACACTCCTGCCATAAGCTGATCTTTAATAAAGTTGACTTATGTAACAACTTTTTTAGGTCTTACTGATAAAATTTGTATTTTTCCACTTTTATTAGACGCTAAAGTGGCATCTAAGATCCTTGCATGTATTTCCTAGTCATTTTTAACTGTGGAACTCGAGGAAAACATGCATAATCCAGTCACATCCAACATATGATAATGCGGCTTTCCATCTCAAGACTTATTGGACTGCAGTTTCAACAGCACACTTGTGGAGATAACACCCCCTTGCTATGTGCTTAGTAAACAGCCGTCTCTTTCAGACACTCACTGTGATTACATGATAACATGACAAGCAGCAAAAGTGCAGCAACTTCACCACCTTGATCCCCCCCTCCACTGATAAACTGGAGTGAAGCTATAAATAATGCCATTAGTGCAGATGGTATCCGCGTACAGCTGTTGGAGCAGCTTCTGAGATATTTCTACTTGTTTGAAAGTAGTGGCAGATTGTGGATAAGACTGCCCTCTAGAGGCAAAGGTTAGGCAGGACATCTGACTATATGTGATAGTGGATAGTCTTTATTTATCTTTTTATTTAAATAAAAACAAAAATTACCTTTCCAGATAAAAAGGACAGATCTTCTGCTCCAAGAATGTGAAGATCTTCGGTCGATTGGTCATTCTGAGAAGATAAATGCGTTTATTTCAGGTTGCTGTAACATCAGCAACATCAAAAATATTATGTAACTTCCTCCTCTGCAGGAAAACATTTCATACAAGGTCAAAAATACCACAGTAGTATCTAAACACTGCCGTCATCTGACTGGGTCATGCGGCTCATGGCTGATAACCACATGCATGAAATGAAGCGGCGAGCCACTCCCACACGTTTTTAACCCGTGATCGTCATAGTGATTCCTCCGGATGAATCCTCACCAGGTAACTCTTGAGGCGGATGAAGTGAACTCTCATGGGAATCGTGTGGTCGGAGTTGCAGCTGAGAGCTTTGATCCTGTCCACCAGGTCGGCGCAGAACTGGTAGCCTCCTTTCAGCACGCACAGCACCACGATGTCGTGGTCGCCCAGGTCGTCCATGATGTTTCGAGCCAGCCGCTCCGTCCTTGAAACGACAAAGAGGCGCTACGGCTGTCCAGGTTATTCCACAAGAATCTTTTAAAATTATTTTCTTTTTTGAAATTTCCATAAAAAAATTGTGAAACAAAGATTTTCAATGTTGACATTGTACTTTATGAAGTACTAAGCCACACAATTATTTTATTGTTTAACCCAGGAGTCTGTAACCTTTGCCAGTCAAAGATCTATTTTGGCCTGTTAGGCACGTTTCAAAACCTAATTTGAACTGCTAAGCCTTTTTTTTAATACAATTTTAGGAAAATATTATACTACTCCTAATAAATATGAATTATATCTATTTTTTGGTGCGAATAAATACATAAATATTAAGATAAAGTGGAATTTTCTCAAAGTGTAAAGACGTTTTATTTACTTTTGACAGATTATCATATGACTTTATTTCAAAATAAAAGACTTCCTGTCCAAAACAGGAAGATTCAAGTGAAGCAAATGCATTTCTAAACAACACGAGACAAAAATGACATTTTCTCTTGTTATACTTGGTGACTCGTCATCCTTTTTCCCACTTACTACTGCTGTTAAGTGGAGCATAAACATCAAACATGATTGCCTAATACTCCAGTAAAAAAAGTATACGCAGAAAACACAAATCTATATATTTTAGCCACTCCCCTCTGAATAGCTACTAAGCAGAGAAGGATAAAATGTACTTTAAAGTCATAAAATAAGGTATAAAAAAGCATTACAGTTTATCTTCTAGATTCATCTCAGCCATAAACGTATAAACGTAACCAAAATAAATGAAATCAATGTCTAAGTTAGCAACCCTTACTACTAAAATGTCCTCATAATTTAGGCTTTTTTCAATTTTTTAGGATATTTTTAAGTTTAGCCATTTTTCAACTTCATGCTAGCTGTTTTGGCCAACCTAAGTTTTTTTTAGGATAATTTGGCATTTAGCTAATATTTTAGCTGGCTATCAGCTTCAGCGTTTTCAATAATATAGTTTTTTTTAAGGCTGTTTTGGGGTTTAGCTAATATTTCAGCTACATGCTAGCTGTTTTAACTAATTCAGGCTTTTGTTTTTCAGTTTTTAGGCTG
>NW_023419386.1:0-660 GCF_002922805.2 Oryzias melastigma
AGATATATGCACTTATTAGAATTGTTTCTATGACACCAAAAATAAATGAATATTATTGGCAACCAACGTTGGACTGTGCAGATAATGAACAAAGTAATGTGAATTTATTTCTATTTCTATAAATCAAAATATTTTTGCTTTTAAAAAGTAAAATTATTCAGGAAATAACCAAAATAAATGGCAAAAAAGATGGAGGAAAGTTGATAAGATCTTTCCTAATTCAGCTGAGTGAAAATTCTATTATTTTGTTTGAATCAGAACTTTTTTTTTTTTTAACTCCAAGATAATGAAAATTGCACAAAGCTCACCAAAACTGCAACAAACCACAGACCTTGTGATAAATATATTAAATGTAAACAAACTACTTTAAAATCACTTAAATGTGATTATCAATCAGACAAGAAAAGATATTTTAAACACACACAAAAAACCCTTTTATCCATAAAACAATCATTTTTGCAGTCTGAACATCTTTTGGAAACATTTGTTTACAAAACTAAGTTGAAATTTTTTTTTACAGCACAGTAAACATATTTGGTATGAAATACATTTTTTGCAAAAAGTTGTAATTGCTGTTTCATGAAATAAGAGTGAAAAAATGAATTGAAATTTATCAGGAGAACTCTGAAAGTTTCACTCACCGCACTCGGGCAGCCTGCA
>NW_023419386.1:2058-2985 GCF_002922805.2 Oryzias melastigma
AACAGTTCCTCTCTGGTTTAATTCTCTTCATAAAAACATTTTTTTGATTCTACATAAATGGACTCTTTTGCTTTTCTTTCAATTCTTTTTTTTCCCTGTAAGTTTTGTGTTCGTGCAAATAAAACATAAATATTTATTACAGATTTGCACTGACTTCCTGTTCATCTTTGAGATCTTCTTTCTGGGTATCATTTCAATGAAATACTCGTAGTCCCAGCTCAGTGCCCTTGTGGTAGAGTGTCCGCCCTGAGATTAGAAGGTCGTGGGTTCAAATCCCGGCTGAATCATCAATCAATCAATCAAGATACTTTATTAATCCCCTGGGGGGAAATTCATTCCAAAGACACCAAAGACTGTAAAAATGGGATCCAGTGCCTCCCTGTTTGACACTCAGCATTAAGGGGTTGGATTTGGGGGTTAAACCACCAAATAGTTCCTGAGCGCAGCTGCGTCTACAGCTCACCGCTCCCCCAGGGGATGGGTCAAATCCGGAGAACAAATTTCACACACCTAAGTGTGTGACAAATAGTGGGACTTTAAATTCTATACCATTTCTATATTAAAACCTTTTTTAACTCTAACAAAATTTGCATTGCATGTTATCTAAAACAATGGTTTAATTTTTCAAACTATAAACAAGCATAACAACAGCATGATCACTAATAAAAGACCATTGTGATCAATTTTATAAAAGATAATTGGAGTTCAACTTTAAGAAAACTTTGTAATTGTTGTGTTGTTGTGGAAAAACAAAACAGTTTTTAAATATTTGGAAGGTATAACCTGTGAATTTCGTCCAGAAGCAGCTAAAAAAATAGTATCTGAAAAATACCACCTC
Source organism: Oryzias melastigma (assembly GCF_002922805.2). NCBI lineage: Eukaryota > Metazoa > Chordata > Actinopteri > Beloniformes > Adrianichthyidae > Oryzias > Oryzias melastigma. Next base: position 2,897 of record NW_023419386.1, read on the forward strand.
TAAATTTTAAACAAGCTAAAGTTTAAGGTGTAATTTCCAAAGACCCCTCAGTAAGAAACTGCTCAAACTCCTTTTTTAATGAGGTGCCT
>NW_023419387.1:0-2937 GCF_002922805.2 Oryzias melastigma
TAGAGGGATGGATAGAGGGATGGATAGAGGGATGGATGGATGGATGGATGGAGGGATGGATGGATGGATGGATGGATGGATGGATGGATGGATGGATGGATGGACAGACGGATCGATAGATGGATGTATGGATAGATGGATGGAGAGACGAATGGATGGATGGGTAGATGGACGGATGAATCAATAGATGGATGAATGGACAGATGTATGAAGGAAGGGATCATTGGATAGATGAAGGGATGGACCTACGGATGGATGGATTTCTAGACAGTTGGATGTATAGGAGGGTGGCTGAATGCTGTCCATCCCTCAGAATCTTTCCACCTCGGCTTTAGAAACTTTCCTTTCAGACTTGTGACCTTCAGGCTCCGATCGTTTGGTAGAATGAAGGTCACAGCCGCCGCCGAATTGACACCAATATAAAGCACAGCAAACAGCAAAGCACAAGAAGAGGGTAATAATGAGGAGCAGAGAGAGGACAGCAGACGGAGACGGGTCTGCAGCTCTCTGTGACAGTGACAGAGATGACGGGGAAATTTCATTTTCCTTGATGCGCTTGAGGAAACAAAGAAATGTTGAAACTTTGGGGAAGAGACAGGCGCTGATTTATATTTAATGTCCTAATATGTCAGGGTTACTTCCAGCACCTGATGCCCCACACGGGGAGATGGAGAGTTTCCTGAAAAAGACCACATTTTGAAATAGAAGGAGGCTGAATGTATGAGAAGAAAAAAAATGTTTCCAACAACCCTGACAGAGCTGTCCTTCTGTGAGGCCCAGGCATGTCCGGAGTAAACCGGAGCATCGGAGCAGCAGGTCGTGCCGTTAAACTGACCATTTACTGCTAGAATGTGAATCCTGACATGCTGAAGAGTCTGCAGGAGGTCAAACCCTGACAAAGACACCAGCTGTCAGTCCAGCAGATGAACTTCTCCAGGAGAACGAGGAAAACCGGAGAAACGGTTGAGAGGAGGATGGACTCCTGCATCCGCTGCATCTGCAGAGCATTACACCATCGCTGCTCTGCTGCAAGAGTGATGAGCTGAGCTGGCCGAGTATCTCTCTTCATGGCTATTAGCTGCATCCCAAATGAATTTGTGCCAAATTTTGTCCAGAGCAGGTTAGCGCTCGGGTCAGGAGCGATCATAACGATCCGAGCCTTCCCATCTTTCTTCTTTATGCGACAGGGAATTATGCAGGATCTAGATTTACTGCAGCAATGATAATTGTCAGGACTATTGTTAAAACGTAGTCTCTCCGGTTCAGAAGATTTACCGCGGCTAAAAGGGTGGTTTCAATAAATACCAGAGGACGGATTGAGCTTTCAACTCCAATCACGTTTAACGCCTCATGATGGCGAAGGGAAAAATGTCTCGTGGCAGAGCAGAAACAATGGACCCGCGCAGTCTGTTACTGAGATTCATACCTAAACTGTGTGGTTGACCATTTTCTGGCCCCCAGCATCTTTTGAAAGTCGCATTCTGCTCCACTGCAGCCACATTTCCAGACATCTATCTCCTCATTTTCTCTTCACTTTGCAGTGGATGTGGATGATAAATCTCAGGAAGTCTCAGGTGCACGCCGCGCGGGCGCTTTATGGCCGTCTGCCATGGCCTGATTTTGTCAGAGGCTGGTTTTATTGACAGCACATGGACGGTTGAGTTCTGCAGAGAGGGGCGCTTCATCACTGCCACACAGCAGGCCGGCGGCGAACGGGAAAAAGAGATAAAACAATGCAGAGCGACGCCTTCGACCAGGAAAAAGAACAAAGAGGCCGTTTGTATGAAAACACTGGAATAACAGCAGGAACTTAAAGGGTCACCATACAGGGAAGTTGGAGGCTGACTCCACCCACAGCAGAAAGTTGACAATCTAGTCAGAGGGGCGGGGGTAGGAGGTTGGACTGGAGCTGCAGATCATGATGTGAGACTTCTGAAACTTAAATGGTTTAACCAATCACAAAATTCAACTGTAATACCTCGATTCAACCAGAATCTACTGGAATTATCGTATTGAAAAGTCACAGTATGTTAAAGATAAGCATCACTGGCGACGCCTCAGGTGTCAATGGGTTAAATTGTTGTGAATTAGCAGAAAATCTGAAACAAATATGCTAACTCTATGCTAACTCTTAAGCTAAATTTGCTAAACCTCTACAGAGAAAAACGAGCTGCTGAAAATCCGTCTCTGAGCCAGAGCCTTCAGAAAAATAAATAGGATAATTTATTTCCCGTCTGTCAGCCTTTACGCTCTCTGCTCCCACTGTTTCAGCATCAGTCCATTAAAGTCGTTTTCTGCACTTTTTATGCTTGTATGCTCGGGATCTATTTTTAGCACGATCAATAGTGCATGTGGGTCTGCGATGTGATGTGATCCTGGCAGTATAGAAGATCCTCTGAAGAACAGCGTACACCTACTACCAAAAATAAAACGGATACACAGACCTGTGCAGATTGTCTGCTTTTAGTTTCTGGTCATATTCTATAAATCAGCAGAGATGATGATGAATCTGCAGGTTAGGAACATATTTTGCAGCTATTGAGCAAATGTATTACCTTTGTTCTTTCTGCTGCTGTTGTTGTGATAAACTCAATGTAATTATCCACTTTTTTGAGAGGTATAAGGAAGACTTGTGGGGGAAATTAAAACCGTAAATAGAACATGTTTTTTATAGAGCCCTAGACTTGCCTTTCAACAAAGATAGCATTTTGTGAGCACAAGTTAGTATTGTGCGCGCACAATTTAGTGTTTTGTTTGCACAAACAGTTCTTTTGTGAACACAAGTTAGCATTTTGCATGCACACGTTACTAGTTTTGGTGCACGAGTTTGTTGTTTTTGAGTACGAGTTAGCATTTGGTCTACACATGAGTTAGCATTTTGCATGAACACGTTAGCAGCTTTTGTGCTCAAGTTAGCTCTTTGTTTGCAAACAAGTT
>NW_023419388.1:0-1712 GCF_002922805.2 Oryzias melastigma
AGAACACGCAACAGAACACGCAACAGAACCCGGAACAGAACACGCAACAGAACACACAACAGAACCCGGAACAGAACACGCAACAGAACACACAACAGAACCCGGAACAGAACACGCAACAGAAAACGCAACAGAAAACGCAACAGAACACGCAACAGAACACGCAACAGAACACGCAACCGCAACATGTTTCTGCCGACCAGGAACTAGGAACACGTTACCAGAGCTGGAGCTGAAGGGCTCCACGTCGTCGGCCTCTGGGAACGGGCTGCTGTTTTTGCCCCGCTGGAGGGGGTCCCCCTGGCCCGGCTGCTGGCCCGGCGTGGTCGGGCTGCAGAAATCAAGAGACTGACTCTGCAGCCGGCAGCCAGAGGGGGCGCTGCTGTCCGCCATCCCTGCAGCACGAACATAAAGTCCACCTTAAACAGATTCTTGTGCTTCCTACCCGTTTGTCTGGTTATCGGTTCCCATCTGGACCTCCGGGACCCAGAGGTGCTCTGGTCCTCTAACGGTCCAGGTTTCTGTTCAGATTCAAACCTGAAGGCTGGACTTCTTTACATGATCAGACTGAAAACCACTGAAGCCAAAAAGACAAACCTCTGCTGGGGGTCCCGGGAGGCTCTCTCTTCACGGCAACACCGCGGTGGGCGCCGGCCTCTCCGGGCTGGAAGGGGGACTTCAGCTGGGGGGAGGGAGGTGGTAACTGTGATACTGGCGACTGGAGCTGGGGGGCGGGGGACAGCAGGGGGGCCGGAGAGTGGTGCTGGGGGGTTCCTCCGGGGTTTAAGGGGTCGTCAGAAAGCGTCTTGGCCCCAAACGAGTTCCTGCTTTCAGGCTTGAACTGGCTGAGGGGGGGCCCATCGGCGGGTCCAACCGACGACTGCGGGACAGAGACGGAGAACGGCTTTAGTCATTTAATCCGGACAATTCCCTCCCCACATCGGGACCGATGTCAGGCGTTTGTTGTTTTTAGGAGTCCAAATCTATGATTCGAGAGTTTAGAATTCAGGAAATTTCCCAGAAGTCTCTGCAAATAACCAGAGAGCATTTATGCTAATTTAACAGGTAAACATAGACCACAATGCATTGGGTTGGAGCGATATGAAAAAATTGATTTCATTACACGTCAAAAAACTCAGCGATCATTGTGTCGGAGTTAAGATAATCCTGAACCGTATCGTCTTTTTAGGGTTGAGGAGGAAATTTGGGAACAACTGTCTTCTGAAGGAGAAAAGGAAAAATTCTTAAGAAGTTTTCTAGAACAAATTCTGTCCCAGAAGAATCTGTTAAAATGAAAAATATTTAAGGATTTTCCAGAGAAAAAGCAGAAAATCCAACTCAGGTTTCTGTTTACCTGAAGGACACACCTGAGCGTGTGCCATTAGCATTAGCTCAAGTGTTAGCCCCGCCTTATTAGCACCATTGAAACTGTCCTAACAAACTCGCTTAAGTGTGTTTGTGCTTTCTGTCCTGTAGTTAATCATCAGTCCACTAGGGGCAGTAGAAGCACGTTTTTTGACGGAGGGATTTTCAAAATGTTTCCGTAAAATCTTTCCTTCTTTCTTTGTTTGTTTCCTTTCATGAAGCATCAGGAACATCTAAATCTAATAAACATCTTAGGCTGGAAAAAGTTGAGTAAATGTTGTAAACTTTATCTTGAGAATAACTTTTCTGAAAAATTCATTCATTCATTCATTGATCTTCTTGGCCGC
>NW_023419388.1:2020-2937 GCF_002922805.2 Oryzias melastigma
TCTGAAAAATATTTTTTTTAAATGACCACTTCCTCTTTTGAAACAACGTTAAATGAGATGATTATTTTAAACTAATGTGAACAAAAACATCTTGACTAATACGATCGAGGTCACATCAAAAGGTTTAAAAAACGTCTTAGTTTTGTCATTTCTTTGATGTTTGCGGTTTTACGGTGGGGTGGGGGAGGGGTCTCTGAGTGGCGGCGGTACCGTGGAGTCCCGGCGGTTCTCCCCGACCGGACTGGAGCGGGGGCTGCCCAGGAGCCGGGGGGCGTCTCCGGCGCACATAAGCCCCTCCCCGCTGGCTCTCTTCTCCACCTTGACCCGGACCGTCTGCAGGTTGAGGGCGGACGGCGGCGGCAGGTCCCCCAGGTCCTTCATGACGGAGCAGAACCTTCGTTAGAGTTCAATCCCAGCAGAGTATTCGTCCCGACCCCCCTCGGTAAAAACCTTCTCATCCGTGTCCAGCAGGAAGCGGAGCAGCTGGTGGTCCTGCGGCTCCCTGGAGGCGGACCTCGGCGGCGCGGCGCTCGGCGTGGGGCTGGTGGGCGGCTCCCTCTTGATGCTGAGGCCGTCCTCGGGGGGCGGCGAGGCGTCGCCGGGGCTGTTGTCCTGCAGCAGGCGGTGCAGGATCTTGTGTCGCTCCGTCAGGCTGCTGTGGGAGGCGGGGCACTGCGTGGGGGGGTTCTTGTCGGCCCCAGAGCTGTCCTGGAGGGGGGCCTTGTCTGCGCCGTCCTCCCCCCCGTCCGAGGGCGTCGCTGGCGGGGGCCAGGTGGAGGAGCAGGTGGGGGTACTGGCTCGTCTCTGAAGTACCGGGGAGGACAAGGGGAAGGCAGCCCCCCCACCGATACAATCACCAGCAGACTGCTGTCTGCTCAGCGCCGGGGAGGGGGCGGCCGGCGCCGAGGGGGAAAAGG
>NW_023419389.1:0-1519 GCF_002922805.2 Oryzias melastigma
GTATCTGTACTACATCTGCTACCTTGTTAAAGTAAATAAAAAAACAAACATCTTTGGAAAGTTTCTATAGGAAGAAAGTAACCATTGAGGAAATGGAGGAAGAGTCTTTGTGTCCTTGATACAGTAGAGCCAGGACACAAAGACTCAAATCTGCTGGTCCAACACATTCTCCTCCCCAAGTTGTCACATATTGATATTTGGTTCGGGCCCTTTCCGCATCACATTTTGATGTTTTGGGTGTCCCCAACCCGTCATCTCTTGACGTGCTAATATCAAGGGTCCGCAACCCTTGGGATGCTGTACCAGATGCACACTGGTCCTCAGGATGCGTCCAGTACTGGTACCCTAACCTTAACCCGGTACTGGTTCATGCCCAGTACCACGTCTGGTACCCAAATTGGTACCAGACGTGCACCAATTTCAAACTTGATCTCTTTGGATGCCAGATTGTGCAAATGTTTTCAGAAAAGTCAGATGTGAGTTTATAAAACAATTAACCAATCTGAATCAATCTAAACTTAACAGATCAATGATCGATCCTTAAAAATAGAGATTGATGCCAGCTTGATGCTAAACATTTAATGGGATTTCCCATAGGACGGCTAATGCTAACGCTCAGTTGACCTAAACATGCATGAATGAACATCTTTATACACTCACAGGTATAAATTTTCCAAACTCCTTTAAGGAAATATTTTTTTAAGTAACCATTTGTAGTCTAAAAAACATTTTTTTCCCTCATATTATCTCATATTTTTTTCTTCTTCTTCTGGAATAAGGTGTAAAGCTATAGCCACCAAGTGGTCAAACTGAAACGCCCTCCAGGAGAAGCAGAGCAATTGTTGGAGTTTCCCAGTTTAAGAAACCATGTAACACTGTATGCTATTAACAATTTTATTATAAATTTCATTAATACATTTTACAGTATGTGAACAGTCAGATTAATATGAATATCTTTTAAAAATATATTGATTATTAATGTATTTCTAAAAAAAATGTCTAAATGTGTAAACTGTGTAAACTAAAAATCGAATTGAATTAAATTGAATTGAATTGAGTGGATCAAAAGAATACAAAAAAAATCCAAATTGAATCGATCCAGGCTCTGGTGAATCGAATCTGATTGATTCTGGAAATTATTACCAATATCCAGTCCTGATCAGATGTTTAGATAAAAATCACTTTATACTTTTAAAATTTGCTGTTTTGAACTGAAAGTATGAACTGGTTTCAGGTGGACAGAGCTGTCAGATCACAGTCACATGTGGTCCAGTCCAAGAGACATAGATCTGTGGTCCAGCCCAAGAACAGAGATCCACCTGTGGTCCGTCCCAAGAACAAAGGTCCACCTGTGGTCCTGCTTAAGAACAAAGATCCACCTGTGGTCCGTCCCAAGGACAGAGGTCTGCCTGTGGTTTCGGTTGAGGATAGATATCCACTTGTGGCCCATTCCAAGAACAAAGGTCCACCTGTTGACTTGCCCAAGAACAGAGTAGTCCTGTCCGAGGAGAAAAATCCA
>NW_023419389.1:2369-2935 GCF_002922805.2 Oryzias melastigma
CCTGCAGAACAGATAATTAAAGTTTACCAAACAACTAAGCTTAAAAACCAGTAAAACCTAACGCAAAGCTTGATCTAAATCACTCTTTACTTTTTAAAAATATGAAAAAAATTGATTCTTAAGAAGCAAAAATACTAGGAAAACTATTACCTGAGAGACAAAATCCCTTCAGTGAGTTCTTAGTCAAACCAAGACGACTAGTTGTGATTTTTTATCAGGTCTGCCACTGGAGACTCGAACCCGTCTTGTTTTGGGGTTTATAGCCAAAACTACAAGTAGAGGTGAGCCTAGTTATCTTTGGCCAGTACTAACAGTTAAGGTCCCTTATAATGGTTACTGTCTATATGTGGATTGGTCTGTCGAGGGATTCATTCTCAACTGCCTCCCAAATCTTACAGAACCGGCTCTTTCTGGCCCCAGCTGGGTCCAGTTACCGGTGATTGTGCCTGAACCCTTGTGGTTTCTTCCGTAGTGACCAGACTAGGCAACCAAGCGCTTACTTGGAGACCACAAACCTAGGATTATCTTCACGTCAGTCTAGGCGGCGTAGCAGACCCTGATTTGAA
>NW_023419390.1:0-2934 GCF_002922805.2 Oryzias melastigma
ATTGGCTCAAAAAAGGTTGGGAACCACTGCTTCAAAGCTGTTTTTCCTTTAATTTATGTTAGATGTGAAACCAATTCTTAATATACATTTTTTTACTTTTAATATCAGTGGTGGATATACGTGTTAATTAAATAGCCATCATTTAGCATTTCATTATTTTGTGATATGAAAAAAAAACTGCATTGATAAGTCGGAACTGCCCTTTAACCCAAAATGTTTGACTGTGGCGAAAAAACGACTTTGATAAGAATTGCCAAGGGAGATGAGTGTGGTGGTGAGACTGGAGTAGGAATGCTTCTGCCTGCTATGCCATTATTTACCCCGACTAATTGGTGTCATGGTGTACTGAGCTGCAGCCTTTCTCCTCTGGGAGCAGCATCAGAAAAGGTTGGGAAATTGTCTTAAAAACAAGCTGCAAAAACTACTTTAACAACAACTTCTTAAATCCCCCCCTTTTCTCCTAATTCATTCAGACCTGAAGGAGGTGTCTCACTGTTGCATCAATGTGTTGTTACAGACAGCAACCCTGCATCACTGCATCAGCTTAAGGCACGACAATCCGGTTGTTAAGATGCTTTTTCTGTTGTCTCACCTAGATTCTTCACGCAGCATTTTTTGCCACTCTTAATAAACCCCAATCAGTCCTAACAACGGGAAGAATAAATCACAAAAGCCCTTACAACAGTGCATTCTGAACAGTTCATTAGGGTGTTGGGGGGTACAGTGGTAGCAGAAGTGGGACCTATTTAATGATGTCCTATTTGCAAAAGCTGCTTTTGTTGCAGTATGTTGAATCGGATTTTACAGAAAGGTATTAGTGTGTGTGTGTGTATATGAGTTTAAATGTATTTCTCCACTAAATTCTACACTGTTTTTCAAATTATAGCATTCTGATAGGCAATTATCTCAGTAGTTTGTGAAAAACAAGTAAAGAATGATAAAATGATTCATGTTGGAATATGAATCCACCTTTACAAACACAGAAGCGTCTACATGTCAGAATTTGCCAACAGTATTTTTCGCACTAGAGGGCGCACTGGATTATAGAACACACCGTCAATGAATGGTTTGTTTTTGAAATTATGTCATACAGAAGGTGCAATGAAATATAAGTGAGACAAAAGAGCCAGAGATTAGTCTTTCAGTCATACTTTGGTAATTTTATTCACAGTATCTTGTTTGTGACACGTGTTATGGTGCATTCACACCAAACGCGGCCGGCACGGCAGAGGCGTCAAGTGTGAATGTTAAATCAATGTAAAGACGCGATCTGCCACGGCGTGAATTTGGCTGCTAGCTTGACGAGGCGCGTCAACCAATCAGGGACTCATCTTTGGGCACGTGAGTAGAGCAAAGAGTAGAGATAAACATTCAAGATGGCGGCTCGATGCAAGGATTTTTGTCATGAACTTCCATGCATTTTCTTAACCTTGGAGGCCGCTGGGTTTCCAGAGACTGTCCCAGTTACTGTTGGGCGAAGGCGGGATACACGCTAGATAGCTCGCCAGGCCGTCACAGAGCTCATTGTGCTGGATAGACGACTACGCTAGCCAGCCGCCCGGTGGATAGCTTAGCGACCTAGTGAGCTCCACTCCCCAGGGTTCAGCAGAGCTAATAGCCATTGCCAGGCGCTGGGCAGATCTAGTGAGGTCTACCGCCCAGGCTGCGGGTCCCCTCTTTTTGACCCCGGCGGCAGTTAGCTGCCCAGCAACCAAGAGAGCTGCCGTTCTGGTGGGACCCGAGGCGTTCCCAGACCAGCCGAGAGACGTAGTCTCTCCAGCGTGTCCTGGGTCTTCCCCGGAGCCTCCGCCCAGTGGACACACCCGGAACACCTCTTCAGGGAGGCGTCCAGGAGGCATACGGACCAGTGGCCCAATCCACCTCAACTGGCTCCTCTCAATTTTTTTTCCACCCCTCCTTGAACCGCCACCTTAACGTGGTAGAGGAGTTTGAGTGTTCGAATGATCTCAGGAGCTATGCTGTCGGGGAGTTCTGCCCCTGGTGGGGCAGAGTGACGAGCCAGACAAAGATCGGTTCAGAACCCCTTCAGGAGCAGCTACACTAAAGGTCAAGTTACGTCGCCTCGATTGCTGTCACCGGGGCCCTACCCTAGAGCCAGGCCTGGGGTTGGGGCTCACAGGCGAGCGCCTGGTGGCTGGGGCCCCGGTCGGGAACAGCGATGTCTCTACATAAAAGGCTGGTAGATTTAGACCGTTCCTCAATCAAAACATGACAAACTCTGATACATGCACAATCTCCAGGGTTTGATGTGCACACATTTGAATGCAACTAAACCCAACTGGGCATCTTTCAAATTGAACTGTTGAACATTTTCTTTAGTCGATCATGTTTGACTGAGATAGAGAACTCCATCAACCAAAACACGTCTGCAATACCTGAAGCAGTTACCTAGATTTCCACATATTTTACTAATAGCAAGTCCATGTGAATGTGGGATATTTTCCTTTACTAAAACCCTTGACTGTTAGGTGATCTCAGAACAAGCTGGCTGGAAACAGGCTTGTAGCTTCTTTTTTTAAATTGTGCTTTAGGGACTGTTTTTGATTATTTTCCTGTTTCAACTGAATTAAAACACCTGATATGTAATTTAATTGGATTTAATTGTGTTTTAACTAGTACAGCCCTCATTTAACAACTTATCATTTCAATACATATTTTTTTATGTTTACACTTATTTTGAAGAAAAACTTGAAATGAAGTACAGAATGTACAAATGCTGAAACAAATGTATTTTTTATTTTGTTTTTATTTTAAATTTTATTGTAAGGATTCTGCTCTTTAGTTGTTTTTGTCATGTTTGTTCCCTGTCAGTCACACCAGGTTCATGTTTAAAATCATCTCTTCTGTTTTCAATTCTATTTCAATTCAGTTTATTCCTGTCAATGTGTTTGTTTTCTTCAGATTTAGTTTCTT
>NW_023419391.1:0-2934 GCF_002922805.2 Oryzias melastigma
GCAACATTGATTCAGGTCATTAAAGTTTTTGCTCTTGCACATCTCTGTTAATGTTCTGGCACAGAATTGAGTTGAGGTTTCACTCAAAAACATCCTATCTTTAGTTTTTCTTTATGTTGAGTTTATGTTTTTTGTCTCATCATTGCCCTGCTGCATGGCAGATATCCAACAATTCTTATCTTTCAAAAGTATTTGCTACAAACAAACTCTCAGACAAACTCAGAAACTGTGTAGTATCAAGTGTTAGCACATTATTGTTAAATTGTGCCATTAGTTGTCACACTTCTTGTTAGTGCAGGGCGATATGACAATACATATCATGTGGGCGATAGAAAAGTGGGGTTCTGTGTCTTGTCCAAGGACTCTAGGACACATGGTAGGGCAAGGCAGGAATTGGACTTCTGATCCTCAGATCACCCCAATTGTGCCAATGTATGGCACCCCATGGTGCTCTACCTCTGCGCCACAGGGCGCCCTACCTCTGTGCCACTGTGCTTTCTACCTGTGCGCCATGGGGCGCCCTACCTCTGCTCCAGAGGGCACCCTACCTCTGGGCCACGGGGCGCCCTACCTCTGGGCCACTGTGCTTTCTACCTGTGCGCCATGGGGCGCCCTACCTCTGCTCCACAGGGCACCCTACCTCTGTGCCACGGTGCGCCCTACCTCTGGGCCACGGGGCGCCCTACCTCTGGGCCACTGTGCTTTCTACCTGTGCACCATGGGGCGCCCTACCTCTGCTCCAAGGGCTTCCTACCTGTGCGCCATGGGGTGCCCTACCTCTGTGCCACGGTGTGCCCTACCTCTGGGCCACAGAGCACCCTACCTCTGCGCCACAGGGCGCCCTACCTCTGCGCCACAGGGCACCCTACCTCTGTGCCACAGGGCGCCCTACCTCTGCGCCACAGGGCACCCTACCTCTGGGCCACTGTACTTTCTACCTGTGCGCCATGGGGCGCCCTACCTCTGCTCCACAGGGCACCTTACCTCTGGGCCACGGGGCGCCCTACCTCTGGGCCACAGGGCACCCTAACTCTTGGCCACGGGGCGCCCTACCTCTGGGCCACGGGGCGCCCTACCTCTGGACCACTGTGCTTTCTACCTGTGCGCCATGGGGTGCCCTACCTCTGCTCCACAGGTCACCCTACCTCTGTGCCACGGTGCGCCCTACCTCTGTACCACGGGACGCCCTACCTCTGTACCACGGGACGCCCTACCTCTGTGCCACTGGGCTTCCTACCTGTGCGCCATGGGGTGCCCTACCTCTGTGCCACAGGGTGCCCTACCACATATTATAATTATATTTGTGGTATTGTTAAAAAGTTGCTATTTACCAAAATTTTATTTTTTTATTAGTTACAGGTCAATTAAAGTGAGTTAAAAAAAAGATTTTCTTGTTCATAACCTTCAATATTTTTTGCAAAGCAACAAACAGCAAAGTGATTACTCTTCATTACAAGTATCATTTTTGTAACAAAAGTAAACTGTTTAATTTATAAAGTCTGTTTAATTTTATAAGTAAATATATCAACTTAAACAACCTGAGACAAATGAAAGAGCGAACACCTTGTATATTCAGGCATTTTGTTCACAACATAAGTAAACATTAAAATAACCCAAGGTATATTTAACTGTGTAGTCCAAATTAAATAAATCAGACTTCTAATCCAAGACAGCAGGTCTGGTTAGCATCTATGCTTATTTTCCTCTCATGTAAACATATTGAAATGTGCTTACTACTTAATTAAATACATTTAAACTTTCACAGGCTCAGACAATTGTCTGGAAGAAGTGCTTAAACTAAGACAATGCCAACTTTTCTTCAAGCTGCTCTGGACTCACCATTTCTGCAACTTACTCCCCTGATTTGGTGTTTGTGTGTAAAACAATGTCATCGCCGATTGGCAACCATGAAACATCACGCTGTTTTGGCCAATTATAATCGCCTGTTTCTCTTCTAACATTGGATAGCAAAAACAAAAGTGTGTTTCTTTGCATGGGTTATAAAATCAATTTAAAATACATTGGAAAAAAGTTAAAGTTAAAGAATCATTGCGTCTAGAATATTTAGAATGAGAATTGTTGGTATTACAATTTTTAATACTCCAGTTGGTATAGTTTTTTTAAGCTTATTTAACATTTTTTTTTCAAATTTGAAGAACTTTTGACTTTTTTGCTTGGGGGAGAAGTTTGATTTCGCAGGCAAACATACTGCATTTATCATTCATTAACAGTAACAGTGTAAAAAAAACTCAAACAATTGGATTCTCCATTACTTCATCCATTTTCTAAACCTGCTTAATCCAGTCTTGGTTTACAAGGTTGCTGGAGCCTATCCTAGCCACTTTCAGGGAAAGGAAGGGTCACACTCTGGATCGTTTGCTAGTCCGTGGAATGGAGAAGTACAATATAATCTAAATGGACAAATTTACCAACAACTATGTACAGACAACTCAAAATATTTTCTATTTTGGTAAACAGGAAGCACAGCAAACACACCCTAAAGACTATTCATCAGTTTTGGTCAGATTAGTTCATAAAAATGGAGATACAGGCTATTTAATTAGAAACAATTAAAGACCAAATTTAGAACCTAAGGGCTTTCTGTCTCAGTAACTGAAATAAAAAATACTATTCAAGTAGAAAAGCTTGTTAAAATAATCATATCTATTTCATAAGAGCTTGGCAGACACCCATCACTGTTGCTTTGTATATACTGCAATTCCCATGACTCGGGTCCTGCTTATACATAAATTTATCAACGACTGAAATTAAATTTGAAGTGTTTGGGTGAATTAAGCCTTAAATGAAATTTAACATGAAATCCAGCCTGATTATTTGGGTAAACATGAAAAATCTCTTTGTTTGTAGTATTTTTAACCTGTCTGTGCCCTATACTCTCAATGGAGAGACAGTTGTATTAGACGTAAATGACGC